>NC_134533.1:167795336-168095336 GCF_050624435.1 Tenrec ecaudatus | reverse complement strand
GTGGTTTCCTGCTTTCTGCGCAGTCCCTGTTCAAAGCATAATAACCTTGTCAATCTATGGTAATGCTATTCCCACGTTCTCCTAAGCACTGTATTTAATATAAACCATCGATGATGGTGGCTTGACAGATGTGTAAGCACATTCTTTGTGTTCTAACTGGTGTTAGAGACCCCATCTATTGTAACTGCTGTGTATTTCTGTAGTTAAGAGACAGAAAACAAAACCACGGAACTTCTGCTGGTTGTTTTCTAAACAAAGTTTCTATTTTAATATTAATACCATGTTCAGTCAGGGCAGTGGCAAGGAAATCTAATCAGAAAGGCTCAATTGTACTTTAAAAAGGGAAAAGGAAAATGAAAGGGACTTAGGTTTCTTTTAGTTTCTAATCACTGTAATTTTAACCTATTCCTGATATCAGGATTGTCTTGGATTGATTTGCACCTAACTTTCTTTAGTAGGGTTGGAAATTTTCTTCCGGATCAGAGTTCAATTCTGTATTAAGAGTAAAAGCTAAAAGGATTGGGGGCAAAAAATGTTTTCAACTTTGTCCCGCCCCTCAGACCCACCCACAAACAAGTCCATGGCTTATTGTTCTCACATGAACTTGTGCTTGTAAGCAGCCTGATTCAAGCCAAAATTACAGCTAGAAGAGCTAAGTTTCAATAAGGATTTTCCCATTCACCCATAAGCTTCAATTTAATAAAAAAGCCACTGAATGTTGAAAGTGAAAGTGAAAAATAAGACTCTCTCTTTATGTTGGACAGATTGGAGACATGATTCAGAGTCTCCCCATTCATTCTACCACAGGAAAGACCAATTTTATACATACATTCAAAATGAGATGAATAGTTGGGGGCAACTACTCCGATATTTCACCTGAAATATTCAGACATGCTACATAAAGTATTCTGGTACTTTTAGGTTTGAATCACTGAGGTAATTGGACCCCTCCACCATTTCACATGGCCTCGGCAAGGACACCCTGCCTTAATTACAGCCCAGTGTACAGGGTTTCTTTTCCTTCACAGGCACTGGACAGATTTTGGATTTCAAATCAGGAGACTGGGCTTGACTCCCTTTCATCCCTCTTAGCCATGTGACTTTGGACAAGCCACGGGTCTGTTTCCTGAGCTAGATAAAGTCTGCTCAGCACTCCTGGCACATTTCAAGTGATTTCCAAAATATCGGAATGAGAGCTGCCTTTTATAGATCACCAAGCGTTGTACATACATGATTTACTTTTCATATTAATCACCACGGTGCAGAAAAAAAATTGATGCTCCAAGGAGTTAAAATGTTTCCCTGAACTACCCAGAGCCTGGGCTCAAACTCCGGACCTGGATTCTAATGTGTATCTTATAGGGCTTCTCTAATGAGCCACACCCTGGCACATCCATAAGGGGTTATTTTCCATATGCTTTCAGTCAGTGCAGGAACCAGGCAAGTTACCATGAGCTGAACAAACATCCATACTGGTGGGTATTTAAAATTTAGCGATTTCCCCCGCTACTTTTTCCCAGCAATGATTCCAGGACACTCGAGTAAACGGCTCTTCACGGTGTTGCTGTTGGGGTTGTAGCCATTACGCTCAGGAACGACATGTGAAATCTGTTAGCTTTGGCACCACCATCAATAATAACTTGGCCATTTCCCTCCACTTGGGAATCAATCCCTGGGGTTGGATTTGCTAGCACCAGCATGAGGTCCCTTATCTAATCAGAGCTGGACCTAACCATATTTCAGTGCACTTGACAAGGAATGATGTAATGGTCTTAGTTGAAAATGAGATATACATTTGACATTTGAATGTCACACAGTTCTATGATTGTCAACGGAATTGCCAATAATAGGTTTTATAAAAGATTAGTTTAAAATAGGGTAATGGTTTTACTCTAGAGCTTTTTATCCCAGCCTCTGGTCACTGTGTGATGCAACCACACACATGTATATATATGTTGACACACATATATGCTCACTTATCAGCTCAATAATAGTGACATGCCTGTGAAAGCAACCAGCTTGTGTCTGTCTTTAAATATAGAGAAGTCACTATTTTTCCATGCTCAAGATTTTCCCACATACAGATTAAAAAAAAAAAAAGCTAGCTTGTTGTTTGGATTTCATTGGTGAGAATTTCCCATCTGTTCACTATTTCTTTACCCATCAAATATTTTGAAGGTAACAAAATAGTATGCTCCATCCTCTGTAAATTTCCACCAAACTTTTTTATCACCAATATGGATTTTAAGTTAACTAATGAGGATCCTATAGAAAATGTACGCAGAACTGGCTCCTTTGGCTAAGACAAAAGATTGTTTTCTAGCCAATGAAGGGAAGGTTAACCCCACCCCCTACCCGGCTGCATGATCTATAGAAGAGCTCCAGGAAATAAATTAATGCTACAAATGGTTAATTTAACATGAAACAATCGCGAGGAGAGCTGCAAACAAAGGTCAGTCTTGGGCAAATCTAAAAATACAGCCATGTGGATCAAATTTTCCAGTCACAGCTTCATCTTGGTAGATTTTCTTCCATTTGTAAAAATCTTGCTGTTTCTGCAGAGGAACTGATTAGACTGTCCACTTTAGTGCTGAGCAATGTATTTCTGAAAATGAGCTTCAGCTTACAACAATGCAGTCTATTTGCTATGTGTTTTTTTTAATCTGTCCAAGACCAGCTTTTAGGACTTACATTTCATATTTGACAATTTGCCTTTGGCATAAATGCTCTCTTGGTGGCAGTTCTTTGAATTTTACATAAATAGTACTCAGTTGAGAACTCTCACTATACAGCCATGTTTTGTACCATACATTTTAAGCCTCTTCTAATGATCAGCACGCATTTAGATGTATTGCTCTCACAAAGTTCTGAGTTTTGCCTCAGCGAAAGAGATTATTCTTATCCACTTTCGCCTCACCTAGTAAACTAACACTTTAGAACAATTGAGCTGGAAGATAAAACAGTCCAGAAAAATTTTCAAAAACATCTTCTTAGAGAAACTCATTTTATTGTGACTCAGTTTTCCCTAGAGTCTCAATTTCACCTGAAGAACTTTGCTTTTCTAAGCCATTTGGTTACTATTTAGAAACGTAATGCTCTGTGAATGCTAAGACCCTGTGAAAAGAAGGCTTTGTTCATTATCATTAAGCAATCAAATATCCCAGATCAGGAAATGTTCTAGATAACCGAAACAACCCATCAGCAACAGATTTTTGTGTTCAAAATTTATTTATGCCAGGGTAGAATTTCCCCATCAGTGAACCTTAGAACAGGCCACGAACAATTTTTGCCTAATTTCACTGGGAGCCACGTGCAATAGACACTGATTTTGGTGCCTCCTTGCCTTACCTTTCTTGCCTAGGCATGACCGGAATGTACAGGTCCCGAGCGACCATGGAGAGTCTACATGAACTGTTCTTATGGACACACTGATTGGTTCCAGTTGGATGCCTGACCCACACTGACAATTAATTTAGAGTCTTTAATCTATGACTTTCGAGTAGAAATTGAAATTAGGGGTAATCCATTGAATATAAAGTTGTGGGCGGGGCAACAGGAAATGTCAGAGTCCTGCTGACAATCATTCTCCCCACAGTGTGGAGGAAGACGCTCCCAGTAGAAGAAAATGACACAGTGAGCAGTCAAGGTGACTGGAAAGGCAGAAATCGAGGAAACGGACTTCTCAGGGAGATTGATAGCTTTGTCCATTTACCCCCGAGGTTTAGCTAAACCTCTGTTCTTCCTGTGGCTGGAAAAATAACCTTCTGCTAAATCTTTTTCTTTGTCTAGGCTGGTTGCACCTACATTTCTTTCCCTTGTTGCCAAGGGATCCTGATGACATTATTGCAGATCAATATTGATTCAGGAAAACTTATTGATCATCGCTGCAAAGCAGGTCATAAGAATTGTATTCTGAAATGACTGGAAAGTTCACTGGAGTTTTTGTCTGAAAAGATAAATGACACTGGTCTTCTTAGAGGTGGATTGACGCATGGCTGCAGCAGGACTCAAATATAACAAAGATTGTGAAGATGGTGCAGGACTGGGCAGTGTTTCGCTCTTGTGTGCATAAGGTTGATATGAGCTGGAGATGACTCATTGGTATCTGAGTTAGTTTATTGTGCAAACCTGACCAATAAACACATGTGGGGCTAATTGAAGGTTGGAGGGATAAATGGCTCAGTGAGCCTTGCCTTTCTAGTTCTCAGGTCTCTTGCTTTGTGATGGTTGCACCAGGGGCAGCTGCCTTAGCAATTCCCTGCTTCAGCTGGCAAGGCTCACTTCCTACAAGACATCACCAAGAAGAAGCCACATAGACCTACCCTGATGCAGCCCTGGGTGCTGGGGCAGCTGTGTGGAGACCCCTGCCAGTGCTGAGATGTTTATACATTCACTGACTCGGCTTTCCTCCTGCAGTTGGCATCGTTGTGTCTGTTTTGCGAGATGGAGGAGGACTTTGTGGATTGGTCTTGAACATATGGGTTAATGGGTTAATGTTAGATTTGTAGGCTTGGGCAGCCCTGGGTTGGGATATTTTCATGATGCACATTTAACCTTTACATAAAACTATCCTTTATACATGAGTCACTGTGGATTTGTTTCTCTAAAGTACCCAGACTAATACAGTATCTAACCTACAACAATAACCATGAGATTTTTTTTTTTGGTGATATATGCTATAAAAAAAATCATACCTACAGAAGTAGAGTTGATTTTAATACCTTTTTCTTATTGTACCCTTAGAGTTTAGTGACAGATTCAAGGGCCTTTCGAAATAAAAGGCTGTTTGTACCCAAATGGCCGCAGATAGCGGTGCTTTAGGAGATGCTGAAGCAGACTTGTAGAGATTCTGTCATCCTGTCACTAATTTGCTGTGAGCTCTCGTTACTGGCTCTCGAGAAGTGGTTTGGGAATCAACATGGCTGTTAGTGGTAGACAGATCTGGGTCAGCCAGGCCGTGGGTTCTGTTGCACACTAGCTCCATGACCTTGTTCAGTTATTTCAACTTCTGAATTTATCTACCCTTCTAAAATTGGCGTAATACAAACCACTTAACATTTTTCTAAAGAATAAATTGGATAATATGTATTTAATTCACGTATTAAATGAAAAAAATCAACAAAACCAAACCAATTCCAATTCATAGCCACTCTACTCTACTGCCCCATAGTGTTTCCAAGGGTGCACTTATTTACAGAGGTGGACTGTAATAACTTTGTTCAGCAAAGCAGCTAGTGGATTTGAACCACAGAAGTTTCTTTTGGTTACTAGTTGAGGTCGTAACCATTTCTGTCATCTGGGTAACCTAGTTATGTACTGTTGTTATTAAGTTCCATCCAGTTGGCTCTGACTCATAGCAACCCTATGTACAACTGAAGCAAGCTCTTCCTGGTCCTACATCAACCTCCCAATTGTTACTTTCGAGCCCATTGCTGCAACCACTTGCCACTCTATCTCACTGAGGATCTGCCTCTTTTTCACTGGTGCTCTACTTTAGCACACATGATGTCCTATTCCAGGGACTGTCGGTTGCTTCAGACAGCACATCAAAATACACAGGTTGAAGTTTTTTCATCTTCAAAACCCAGGAACATTCTGCTTATACTTAATCCAAGACAGAGTCTTTGTTCTTTTGGCAGTCTATGGTATACTCTATATTCTTCAATAACACCATAATTCAAATCAATCTGCAGTCTTCTTTATTCATTATCCAACTTTCACATGCATATGAGGGGATTGAAAACACCATTGTTTGGGTCAATTTTACTGTAGTCCTCAAAATGATATATTTGTACTGTAACACTTCAAAGGGGTCATGTACAAGATAATTGCCTAATGTACTATCTCGTTTGATCTCTTGACTGCTGCTTCTCAGAGTGTTGATTGTGAATCCAAGTGAAATGAAATCCTTGACATCTTCAATCTTTTTTCCATTTATCATGATGTTGTCTATTAGTTGTAAAGATTTTTCTTTTCGTACATTAAGTTGTGAACCATAAAAGGCTACAGTCTTTGACATTCATCAGTATGAACATCAAGCCTCCTTGGCTTTCAGTAAGCAAAGTTGTGTCATCTGCACATCTTGGTTTGTTTATAAGCCTTCCTCCTGGCTTGATACTGTGTTCCTCTTCATAGAGTGAAGTTTTTTTTTATTTTCTTAGCTCATAGATTAAATAAGTGTGGTGAAAGGATAAAACACTGATACATACCTTGCCTCATTTTAAAAACACAGTTTCTATTGTTCTGTTGGAAACGTTGCCTATTGTTTCACGTACATGTTCTGCATAAGCACTATGAAGTGTTGTGGAGTTCTGTTATCAATCAAAGCTCAGGATTTTCTTATAGAAAATTATAGAGCCTTAAACAATTATGTATTTGAAAAATCATTTATCTTATTCTTTAAAAAAAATTTCACATTCGGAACTTTCAATGATTTTCCAAGATTACATTGTGGATTTGTAATCTCAGTTATAAGTACCATTTGCATGTTGAGCTGGATTTTAATAGAACACAAGTTGTTTGTTCCTAATCCCACTTTTCTTTTTTAATTAAAATTTTTTCACAATCCAATTTTTCTTTTAAATTTATTTTTTCTTCACCCCCCCAATTTTTAAAATTGTTCTAACTATAAGCAGTTTTTGTTTGAGAGTTTTCAGTGTGAAAAATAATTTTTCTACCTTGAAAATATTGCTTTATCTATGACAACTATAAAACATTGCTCTAAGTGAGAATCCAATATTTTTCTTGATCAGTCTCTCTCACTATAACTGAAAACTGAAGTTACGTTTGATACTTCTCCCTCAAGTGCATTTCCTTTGCCATCCACCACGCCACACTTTTTGAGTCCTTTGTCATATATTCAATTTGTGGTGGTCCTCCCTCCCTGATAAGGATGATCAAGTGTGACAAAGAGCTATGACCTAGTTTGAGTCAGAGATGGGCTTAGTGAGGTATAAACCAGCATTCAGTTGGAACATTAAATGGGAATGTAAATTGAATTTCCAAAGTCTTAAGTTAATATCTAGGAGTAAGCTCAATTTTATGGGGAGATCTAGCACTAGAGACATATTCACACACATGTATACCACATCTAAAAGTGTAAAATAATACTGCTTTTGCTTTTGTAAGGACAACATGAGTGTTGTATAACAAAATATATATTCATACCTCTGAGCCTATAACTTCATTTGTAGGAATGTCTTTGTGTTAGTCCAGGTGACTGGAGAAACAAATCCAGAGACACTCATATATGTGTGTAAAAGAGAGCTTTATATGAAGTAATTATATCAAACAAGCACCCTAGCGCAGTCCAGATCAAGTTCATACGTCCAATGCTAGTCCTTATATCCAATACTAGCCCGTATATCCTTCCTCAGCCTCATGCAGCTTAAGCAATGATGTAAAATGCAGGAAGTTCCCGGGCCAGTGGGTGCAAAGTCTTGTGGAGCGAGTGGCGGAGGGCGCATCTCCAGGCTCTGGCTGCCATCAGCGTGGCTCAACATGGTTCACCGACAGTAAGGTGAAGCAGCGAGAGGAGCTTCTCACATGGCTTGTCAACAGGAAGATGAAGACAGAGAGTGGGAGGAAGTTCTCAGAATCCTCATGAGACGGCCCCGCCCACAGGAGGCATCATCAGTCTGTGACCTGACCGACAGGCTAGACTCCACCCCTCTACTCATAATACCGTCAAGCGGACAAGAGATTATGTAACCACCAAGGTCTTCTGAAAAAACAGTTTGAAGTGTTAAAACGGATTTATGCTTGTGTTTACTACTTATAGCTTAGGTATTGAAATATTCACCAATTGAAATATAGTTAAATAAATTATTGTCAACAAATGAATTTAATGTAACCCTGAGAGAGTATGTTGAACAAGTATCATATCATCAAAGTTCTCATATATATATATATATATATTCAAATCATGTTTCAATGTGTCTCTGTAATCAAAGGATGGCTGCAGTCAAGTTTTCCCAGTACTATTTGTCATAGACTCTTTAAGTTGCCTTAAAAAATGTCCAATCAAAACAGTGTCTTCAGAGGAGGTCAGCTGGGTCAGCTAAACAAAAGGCAGAGAGGTCAGCTTACAGGTTGTAGTGCCTTTTGGAATTGCAAAGGGAAATCTTGATAGAGCCAGAATGGATTTTTTGTTTTGTTTTGCCACTTTGAGTGGGAAACAATTCAGTGGTATCTAATAATAACAATTTTTATAGATTTTCTTGAAGGGTGCAGCATTATCATAGGGCCTATTATAAAATGTTTAAGAAAATTAAAAAATGCATTGGTGGGGAAAAAAACTTAGAAAGTTGTATGGAGGAATTTCTTCCTATCATGAAAATGTACCTGCTTGAAACAATTGCTGAAGATGAGCGGGTGTATAAGCAAATGTGGTGAAGAAAGCTGATGGTACCCGGCTATCAAAGGTACCTGGCTATCTGGGGTCTTAAAGTCTTGAAATAAACAAGCGGCCATCTAGCTCAGAAACAACAAAGCCCACATGGAAGAAGCACACCAGCCTGTGTGATCATGAGATGTCGATGGGATCAGGTATCAGGCATCAAAGGACAACAATTTATCTCAGTGTGAATGAGGGGAAATGCGGAGTGGGGACCCAAAGCCCATTTGTAGGCCACTGGACATCCCCTTACAGAATGGTCTTGGGGACGAGACGAGTCAGTCAGGGTGCCATGTAGCCACGATGAAACATACAACTTTCCTTTAATTCTTAAATGCTTTCTCCCTGTCACTATCATTATCCCAACTCTACTTTACAAATTTGGCTAGACCAGAGGATGGACACTGGTATAGATAGGAACTGGAAACACAGGGAATCCAGGACAGATGGACCCCTTAGGACCAGTGGTGAGAGTGGCGATGCCAGGAAGGTGGAGGGAAGGTGGGGTCAAAAGGGGGAACTGGTTCCAAGGATCTCCATATACCCCCCTCCCTGGGAGATGGACAACAAAAAAGTGGGTGAAGGGAGATGTCAGACATGACAAAATAATAATTTATAACATCAAGGGTTCATGAGGAAGAGGAGGGGTGGGGTGGGAGGGGAAAAATGAGGAGCTGATACCAAGGACTCAAGTAGAAAGCAAATGTTTTGAGAGTGATGATGGCAACAAATGTACAAATGAGCTTGACACAATGGATGGATGGATTGTGATAAGAGTTGTACAAGTCCCCATAAAATGATTCAAAAAGAAAGAAAGAAAATGTACCTGCTTGTTTGTTGAAGGTGGAAAGGGCTGTCCTGTGAGAATTTCAGTGGGAAATGTGACCCCATCCACCTGGAAGTCCTAATCTTAGCCCTTCAGACTTCTTGTTCCCCAAACTCAGAAACCATTTGAAAGGAACACAATTTGAGTCCCTCGAGGGTGTCAAACTACCATTTTGATATGGTATAAGTCAGAGGCCAGAATTCTTTAGAGAAGGGCTAGAGAGATGGAAACATTGCCTTCAGATGTCTACAGACCTACATGAAGAATATATCAAGAAACAATAGCTTCACACATTGAAAATTGTGTTTAATAAGATTTTCTATAATCTTGTAACAATATTAGTTGACTCATCCTCTTATTCACAAATATATATTTATACAAATAGAAGAAAATATAAAAATACTAAAAGCAATATGTAGAATGTCATTAAAAGTGAATTTTAACACTTTTCAAACTTTCAAATAAAATTTACTTTTTAATAAGTGACACATAAATACATTTTATATTAAAAAACCAACAATTTTTAAATATTAGAACCCACACCACTCCAAGTATAACTACATTTTTTGTTACTGTTGTTTCCATATAGATAATTTGCTATTGAATATACGTTATGAGTTTAACAAACGTTTAAACTAATCTTTTTTCACACTGTTTTTGTCAGGCGTGGTGTAGAGAGTTCAGCGGAGGTCCTGGGATTCCTTTTCTCCTCAATATTGTCCATTGTTTCTTGTGTTCACACAGTTGAATGCCTTTGCATAATAAAATACAAGTAAGTGTCTTTATAGTATGATTTACTTTCAGCCAACGTCCAGCTGATGTGAGCAACGATATCCCTTCTGAATCTGTCTTGGTTTGGTAGCTCCCAGTCCACGTATTTATGTAACTATTGTTGAATTATCTGCAGCAAAATTTTACTTGCATGCGATATTAATGGTATTGTTCTATAATTTGCACATTCTGTTGGGTCACCTTTTTTGGGAATGGATACAAATACTAATCTCTTCCGAATTTCTTGACATAGCTGAATATGTACTTCCAGGGCTTCATCAACTTGTTGAAATATTTCAATTGGTATTCTGTCAATTTCTGGAGCCTTGTTTTTTTGCTAATGCCTTCAGTTCAGCTTGATCTTCCTTCAGTACTATTGGTTATTGATTACGTGCTACCTCTTTAAATGATTGAATGTGGACCAATTTTTGGAACAGTGATTTTGTGTTCTTCTTCCATTGTCTTTTGATGCTTCTTGTATCATCCACTATTTTGCTCCTAGAATCCTTAAATATGTCTATTAAAGGCTTGACGTTTTCCTTTAGTCCTTTCAACTTGAGATATGTTGAGTGTGTTCTTTTCTTGGCTTTGTAACTCCAGGTCTGTGCACGTATCATTAGATTACTTCACTAAGTATTCTCGCGCTGCTTTGGTGTACTCCATTATTTCCTCCATCTGGTTTAGATACTTCATACCCAAAAGTACATGTCAGTGTTTCGTCTGATACCTACCGTATACACTCAAATATAAGACAACCTGAGTATAAGCCGAGGTACCTAATTATTACTTGGGAAACCAGAAAAACTGATTGACATGAGTATAAGCCTAGGGTGGAAAACACAGAAGCTATTGAAGAGTTTCAATAATAAAGACAAATGAAAATAAAATTACTAAAAATTGAGACATCAGTGGGGTAATGTATTTAAATATTTATTTTCAACAAAAAACATAAATTAAAGGACAACAAGTCATTTAACATTAGTAAACCAGGACAGTAAGTGGAAAAAGTTCAACAAAAACAATAAGCAATGATACCTTAAGAGTATTACTATTCCCTGAGCTCAATCAGCAACCAAGCTAACATGTAAAGAGTAAAAATCCTTCAAAACTGGATTCCTCATCATCATCCATATCCCAATGCAGAGCTTCAGCTGGTGTGAGGTCATCATAGACGCTGTCCTCACTGAGATCGCTGTCATCACCATCACTGCTGTCATTTTCATACAAATCGCAGTCTTCACTGCCATCCATAGCATAACTAATACTACATTTCTGGAAGGCATGTCGCACCTTGTCTTCTCATGCATCTCGAACCCACTTTGCTATTAACTCTATGTCAGGCTTCATGAGATTTTCTCCTTTTGTTAGTCGGGCTTGACCAGATGACCTCCATTCATGCCACTGACCCGTGTATAAGCTGAACCCCAGTTTTTCAGCACATTTTTTGGTGCTGAAAAACTCGACTTATACACAAGTATATACGGTACTTGACATTTTCTTTCTTTACTTTTTAAATGACCATTGCTTTCTTCATGCATACTATTCTTGATATCATCCTATGTGTTATGAGCTCTTCTGTCACTCTTATTCAATGTGTCAAATCTGTTATTAAGGTCTTCCCAAAATTCAGAGGAGATATAATCAGGATCATATTTGGCTCTCATGGATTTGTTTTAAGTTTTTTCAATGTTAATCTGAATTTACATGGGTAATTGATGGTGGGTTCTACAGCCGACCCCTGGCCTCATTTGTTTGCTGATCTGGAGAGTCTCCATTTTCTCTTAACATGGATGTCATCAGTTCGAGAGTCTCCATTTTCTCTTAACATGGATGTCATCAGTTCGAGAGTCTCCATTTTCTCTTAACATGGATGTCATCAGTTCGAGAGCTGTGTATTCCACCGGGTGGAATCCACATGTATAGCTGCTGTTTATGTTGTTAAAAAAAGGCAATGACTTCAATTTTTCAAAAGGAAGGTATATTCCTATTATTGGGGGCTTTATTTTTAGCATACTAATTTTTTTTGAAACCATAGTACAGAATAATATCTTTTTAAATAACTTCTTATTAGGACATAATGCAGACTTCATACAATCCACTAATCCAGTCATATCAGAAAGTGTACAATCGCTACCCCGATCAGTTTTAAAACATTTCCTTCCTTCTTTGTTTTCTATATGCTCTGGTTCACCTTAGAAACGTCTTCGATGTTTTATGTTAGAGAACATTAGCAATCATCTCCCTGGAGCCTAGGCTCCTTCTCTTTAGAGGGTCATTGGTTTAGCTCATTTTAATATACTTAGAGCACAATTGAGAAAAGGAGATTAAACAAGTGTAGGCTGGCTACAAATCGCAATACATGGATTATTGATTTGTACAAATTGAATCATTACATGGTTAGACACTATTTCCACAAACAATGGGAGCTGGTGGTCAAGGAAAACTTACACTAATATTTAATGAGAATATCAGACCTAGGTCTACCAGATGAATACATATCTCACTAAAGCAAGTGGGACATTGAATAAATAAGTAAAAGACAGTCCTCCTACTGACAATTCAATACTCTTGGTATAGCTATCTTCTACTTGACACACTGTGTAGTTTTAGCCTTACATCCTTGGGCTACAGGTACCTTTGGGGTAGAGTCCAGTTCAGCTAGGGGGTTTCCGCATCACATCCCTCTGGTATGGCTTTTAGAACATGTTGTGTGCCTTGTAATACCAGGGTCCAGAGTCCCACTATTTTATGGTCCCTAGCCTTGGTTCCCAGGCATTGTGCAGAAATATGGTCCAATGTGCCTTATGAGGACCATCGTTCCAGGCATATTCTCCCTTTGAGGTCCGTGTAAATACTGTCAGTGATTTTTTAAAACCTTTTATTAGGGAGTCACACAACTCTTATCACAATCCATACATGTACATACATCAATTGTGTTAAGCACATCTGTACATTCTTTGCCCTAATAATTTTTAAAGCACTTGCTCTCCACTTAAGCCCTTGGCATCAAGTCTTCTTTTTCTTCCCCTCCTTCCCCACTCCTCCTCCTTCATGAGCCCTTGATAATTTATAGATCATTATTTTGTCATATCTTGCCCTATCCGGAGTCTCCCTTCCCCCCCGTCTCTGCCGTCCATCTCCCAGGGAGGAGGTAACATGTGGAGCCTTGTAATCGGTTCCCCCTTTCCAACCCACTCACCCTCTAGCCTCCCAGTATTGCCCCTCACACCCCTGGTCCTGAACTGTCAGTGATTTTTTTCTCGCCAGGTTGAACTTGCTTATTTTTCTACCATTAGAAATGGACTTGTCTTCTCTGAGACATGGATGCTGCCTTTCTCCCACTCTTCACTTGATTTTTCTGAATTTGCCTTCATCTTGGTTTTTATCCTTACAAGTAAGGGATGCATACAGTACTTGTGCTTTGGTGAGTGCCTGACTTCTCTCAGCATCATGATTTCTAGATCCCTCCACGTCATGAGGTGTTTCATGTTTTCCTCACTGTTTTTTAGGGATGCCGAGTGTTCCACGGTGGATGTATACTAAAGGTATTTTTTTCCTTTTGTTTTTAAATCCATTCTGCTATTGATGGGATTTTGGGTTTTTCCAACTTCTTGCTATTGTGGACTGTGCTGCAAAGAACATGGGAGAGCAAATGTATGCTTGTGTTCCAGCAGTGGTGTTGTACAATCTGCTCTGCCCTGGTAGTCTGGTGCAGAGATGGGAAATATTTTGCTTTCATGGAGATGATGGTCTATCAGTGGATATTAGTGCAGGCTTCAAAAAGCTTATAGGAAATTCAAGTATCTTTTAATTCTGTTGTTCATGAACTTTGGAAGCCCCCTCATAGGTTTAAAAAATATAGAAGTATTTTACTTTCATAAATGCTATGACCAAGGCAGTGGGCACTCAGAAACATTAGAAAAGACCACGTGTCTAGAAGTATTTTTGGAAAGCACAGTAGACTGAGTGAGAAATAGGTAAATTGGTGAGGTTGTAGGAGAGAGGTGTATTGATTGAAGAAGTGATATTGAAAAAAAGAGGGAAAATCATGTGTCAAAATGCCAGGAAAGAAAGAAACATGTCATAATCTACAAACTGAGGTTAGTTTTCTGTGGCTGACAAGATCAGGCACGTGATTGCAGAGGTAAGGAGGGCAGAGGGTGCGTGGCTTTATAAGGCCATGTAAGGGAGTTGGAATTCAATTGGACAGATTGTGAGCCACTTTTTGAAAGGCAGGGGAAGTCTGATTTAGAATATTCTCTACCTCCGTAGTCTGCAATGGGTATAGACATGGCATATCTGTGGAGGAAAGAAGACACATTTCAAAGGTGGAAAAGGCACAGCTTGGTGTGTGATGTGGAAGAAATGATAGCCCTAACAGCTGACTCGCTGTGTTCTAATTTTTGAGCCTGTTTCATTACCAAGTACTATTCTCACAGAAACGCTGCAAACGGGGGGCTTTGAATAACAGACATTAATTTCTCACAGTTCTAGAGAGGCCTCCTCCATGTCTTTCCTCCTGTCAGTCTGTCTCCTAGCTCTGATGGCAGCTAGCATCCTTGGCATTTCTTGATTATAGATGATCCTCCCATGTTATCTGTCTTACTTTATTTTTAAGTAAAAGATCCTTTATTGGGAGCTTTTACAGCTCTTATAACAATCCATACATCAATTATATCAAGCATTATTTTTACATATGTTACCATCATTGTTTTCTAAACATTTACTTCCTATTTGAGCCCTTGCTATTAGCTCCTCCTTTGACCCTCCCTCCTCACGTGGTGAACTCTTGGTAAGTTATAAATTATTATTATTACACCGACCAGTGTCTCCCTTCACCCATGGTTTTTGTTGTTCATCCCCCTGGGAAGGGAGTGTGTGTGTGTGTGTGGTTATGCTGATCATTGTGATCAGTTCCTCCTTCCTTCCCTTCCCTCCCCACCTTCATCCTACCCTCCAGGTATTGCTACTCATATTCCTGTTCCTGGATTCTGTGTGTTGTGAGCTCTTATCTCTCTCTCTCTCTCTTTATTAAATACTTTTATTGGGGGCTCTTACATCTCTTATCACAATCCATATATTCATCCAGTGTGTCAAGCACATTTGCACATATGCTACCATCATTTTCAAAGTATTTTCTTCCCACTTGAGCCCCTGATATCAGCTCCCCATTTCTTCCCCTTCCCTCCCCCACCTGTCCTCTTTTGCAAACCCTTAATAAGTTAGAGATTATTATTTTCATATCTTACATAGTCCTCCGTCCTCCTCACCCACTTTTCCATTGTTTGTCCCCCTGAGAGTTATAGTTTGGTTCTTGTGATCGATTCCCCTTTTCTTCCCCCCACCCTCCCCTGATCCTCCTGGTATCTCTACTCTCATTGTTGGTCCTGGGTGCAGAGGGGGTGGGGGGCAGTATCTTTTCTGGATTCCCTGTGTTGTGGCTCTTATCTGTAGCAATGTGCATGTTCTGGTCTAATTGGTTTTATAAGTAGAATTGAGGTTATGATAGTGGGGTAAAGGAAGCACCAACGAATTAGAAGAAAGTTGTGTGTTTAATCGGTGCTATACCATACCCTGGCTGGCTCATTTCTTCCCTGTGACCCCTCTGTAGGGGGATGTCCAATTGTCTACAGATGGGCATTGGGTCTCCACCCAATATCCTCCCCCACCCTCCCATTCACATTGGGTATGCTTTTGTTCTGGGTCTGAAATTCATGATACCTGATCCTCTCGACACGTCATGATCACACAGGCTGTTGTGCTTCTTCCAAGTGCGCTTTGTTGCTTCTCAGCTATATGGCCATTTGTATATCTTCAAGCCTTTAAGACCCAGATGCTATATCTTTCAATAGCCAGGTACCATCAGCTTTCTTTCTTTCTTCTTCTTCTTCTTTTTTTTTAACCAGTGGAGTCCAAACCATCAGCTTTCTTTATCACATGCACTTATGCACCTATTTTGCCTTCAGCAATTGTATTGGGAACGTAAGCATCACAGAATGCTGGATTGTTAGAACAAAGTGTTTTTGTGTTGAAGAAGTACTTGAGCCGAGTCCAATGTTCATCTGTCACCTTAATTCTTAACATATAGATATGAGTAGGTAGTTCTATGTAGTTCTGTCCTACGCCCTTCCTGCCATTGATTTTAGTTCACTTGTTGTTCCCTTGTCCCTGGGTTGGTTTCACCCCACCCCTCCCCCTTATCCCACCTCTCATTCTCTGGTATCCTCCCAGAACCATTGGTCCCATTCTTTTCATCTGCAAATTATTTATCCCGCCTTTCTTATCTAGATAGACATGCAGATACATTAATAAGCACAGAAACCAGTCAAAGCCAAATAAAACAACAAAGGAAGTCACAACCAACAAAACAACAACAGCAAAAAGAAAGCAACTGATAAAAATGGAAAGGCCTATAAATAGTTTAAGGTGTGTTTGTTGGCCTTTCCGAGTGTTTTCCAATCGAGTCTGATAGGGTGCCACATTCTGTCTCTGGGTTAGTTGGTTTATTGTTCCAACCTGGCCAATAAACACATGTGGGTTAACTGAAGGTTGGAGGGATAAAGGGCTCAGTGAGCCTCGCCTTTCTAGTTCTTGGGTCTCTTGCTTTGTGATGGTTGGACCAGGGTGCAGCTGCCTTAGACAGTTCCCTGCTTCAGCTGGCAAGGCTCACTTCCTGCAAGTCATCCCTGAGGAGAAGCCACAGGGACCTACCCTGATGCAGCTCTGGGTGCTGGAGCAGCTGTGTGGAGACCCTTGCCAGTTCTGAGATGTTTACATATTCACTGACTCAGTTTTCCTGCTGCAGTCGGCATCATTGCGTCTGTTTTGTGAGATGGAGGAGGACTTTGTGGATTGGTGTTGGACTAATGGGTTAATGGGTTAATGTTGGACTTGTGGGCTTGGGCAGCACTGGGTAGGGATGTTCTCTTGATGTGCACTTAACCTTTATATAAAACTCTCTCTTATACATGAGTTTCTATGGATTTGTTTCTCTAAAGTACCCAGACTAACACAGTCTCCAATGTCTATTTTTGGTATTCCCTGGGGATTTCATCACTTTGCTCCCCTTGCTGCTCTGTTGCATGCCCTTAGTGCAGCAGTTCTCAACCTGTGGGTCACAACCCCTTTGGGGGTCGAATGACCCTTTCACTGGGGTCACCCAATTCAAATCAGTAGCAAGATTACAGCGATGATGTAGCAACAAAAATAATTTTAAGGTTGAGGGTCACCACAACATAAGGAACTGTGTTAAAGGGTCGTGGCATTAGGAAGATTGAGAACCACTGCATTAGTGTTATGCCCCAGCATGATGGGGTCGGATTGTGCATGATTCCTGCACTGTGTCTCCAGTATTACTCCCCGCAGCACTGTGGTATAGTGAGGGACATCATGTCTTGTTGTGGGGTCGGCCCTATGGTCCTCTGTGCGTTGTCTGCTCTGAGCAGGAATATCATCCTCGGAGCTTGGTGGGCCAGAATGTCCTTCCCTCCTTCTCCATCCTTTTCCCTTTCTCCGGTGTGCTCTAATCAGACATGACCCCCTCCCCAAGCTGTCACCCCAGTGCTGTCCTCTGAAGTGCATTCTTCTGAGGTGGGGGAGGAGGTGTCCACATAGTTGGGATTGGGGCTGGCCCCACAGACCTCTCTATTGGTTCCCTGGTGCATGCCGGTAGGTTGTACTCATGTCTTGGCACATGGGGTTGAAGTCTGGTCCCTCTCTTTCTCTCCTATGGAGATTTAAACAATATCTCTCCTTGGGTGGGTTAGTGTCCACCTCCCTCCCTATCCATGTCTTCCCCCCCTTTTACTCTTTCTTTCCCCCTCTTATTAGTTGGCTGCTGCATGTATCCTTGGACTGGGTTTGACCCCTGCCATAGTTGCTGGACCTAAGGATGTCTGTATGTAGTAGCTTTCCCCCTATTCCTTGATTATTTTTTTAAAGCTTACCTCAGTGGACTTATGTTGTATTTGTTCTTTTGTGCCTGACTTACTACACTTAGCATGATTTCTTCAAGTTCTTCCCATGTGGCAATATGCGTCTTGCGCTCATCACTGATTTTTAGGGATATGTAATAGTCCATTGTATGTATCTCTTATCTATACCTGTACACACACTCCACTCTAGCCCACAGTGAAAGGCAGGACTGGGTCATGATAGTGGGGGGTGAGGAAGCCTCAAGGGAACCGGAGAAATACTGTGTGTTTCATCGGTTCTTTACTGCACCCTGGTTGACTCCTCTCATTCTTGTGGTCCTGTCTTCCTCTTTGACAATGACTTCTTTCAGGGCTATTCCCTTACAAATTTTGGTAGATTAACATTTTCAATAGTTTTTTTTAATTCTTCTTTCCATCCCTTCTTTCTTTTAAAACCTGAAAAATGTTATCCCGTTTTCTTCAGGCTTGCATAATTTCTGACAGTAAGTCTGTTATAATTCTTTTTGTTGTTAATACATAGTGTGTTTTTCTTTTCTGATTTTTTACAACATTATGTACATATCACTGTGTTCAAGAATTTAATTGCCATACATCTTGGCATATTTTTACTTATAATTATTTTTGCTTGAATTTTTATATTGCTGGAGTGATTATTTTGAACCAAATTTGGGGAAAACCCCCTACTATTTCTTTAAATATATTTGTTCTTTTCCTTTCTACTCTCATGAAATCCAATTACACTTATACTAATGCCTTGTTCATATTTTTAATCTTTCTTTTCTGTCTCTGTTATATTTTGGATAGTTTCTTTTGCTATATCTTCATAGATTTTACTACTTTAATAGTTTCTATTGCTGTATTTTCATTTGCATTGACTAATATTTTTCATATCATCCAATTTAATTTTAATTTTATATAGAATTTGTCATCTTAGAGGCTCCTTTTGACTCTTTTTCTCCATTACCATAATTATGCTTATGTTTACCTACCTAGTCATATTGAGGCTATTAGTAATAATGGTTTTCATGCCTTTCTCCAGTAATACCTTCATCTCAGATATTTACAGGATCATTTCTATTGATTGAGTATTCTCCTGGCTGTGAGTGATATTTTCTTTTTTGATGGTTGGTTATTTTTTGGTGGATGCCAGACATTATGAATTTTGCATTATTGGTTGCTGGATCTTACAATATTCCTTTACCTACCTGACACTTTCTACTTCTGTAAAGATTTATATTCTTGGAAACCCACAGGAGTACTTCTCTGTCCATAAGGGTACTGTGAGCCAGACTTGACTTGATGGCAGTGAATTTGTTCTTGATTTGAGTTTGTTTTGTAATAGAGCTTTTTTTTACCCCCTATTGAATATTTGTGAGACTTTCTTTTACAATTTGTTAGACTCCAAGCTGAAGGGACTTTAGACTATGTCCAATTAAGCCCTTCTGCCAATGTATGATGCTTTCAAGATTTCTACCTTTGTAGTGGAATGTACAAGCCTGCTAGTATGTTTTGGTGGGAACACAGACTATTATGTTTACCAGAAATTTTGCCTGCACAGACTATTATGTTTACCAGAAATTTTGCCTGCTCATTTCTGTCGGTTCTTTCTCTGACTTCCTATTGCTGTATCATAATGTGTATCCAAACACAGCCAAACACAAGAGAGGATCCCACTGTGCATCTAGTGCTTCATGTAGTGCTCTGGGACCCCTTTCCTTTTCTCTTCAGCTGCTGCATCAATTCTAGCTGCTTCGGCCTTTCTGAACTACTTTCTTTGTTTCCTCCACTTGGAGCGACTACAAGGCACTTTTTGGGTGTATGCTCCCTGAATCAAAGCCTGAAAACTGCTTCTAGGCATTCACCTGATGCATTTGGGTGTGTGGTACATCTTAGCATCCCCCCTTTTCATCAATTGCAATCCTGTATGATATTTTCCAGTGTCTGAAATTTGTACATATGTGTGCGTTTGTGCATTAAAATATCAAGCCCAACCTCACTGCTCTTGAGGTGATTCTGATTCATAGTAATCCTATATGGGATTACTGAGTCTACCATTCTTTATGGGAGCAGATATCCTCATCTTTTATTTTTTTTAATGAAAATATCCGTACCTACTGAGGCCAGGTTTCTAAACGTTTCCATCATCACAGGTCTACATTTTCCTCTGGAAAGGATTCAGCAATGCCCATTCTTCCACAGCCACATCTTCAACAGCCACAGAGTCCTACTTTTTCAGTCTCTCTATGGTTGCACTCTGGTGTATTTTGTGCCTTCATGGAGATAGGCCAAGCCGTAGAAACGTGTGGGATGCTCCCTCAGCCGCATCTCAGTCAGAGGAAGTGAGTTCAGCAGATCCTCATCTTTTTCATGGAATAGTTCATGGATTTGAATCACTGACCTTGTGGTTAGCAGCACCACCAGTAATCCCACTCCCACACGTTTTTCTCTTCTGCTCAATGCCACTGAGTGGTCTCCGACTCACAGCCACCCTGTGGCACAGAGTGGCCCTGCCGTGTGGGTAATTTTTCTACCTTGGCACTATCAGCCCTATGCATAACACACTAACTGCTGGAGCTCTCTACCCCACTCCCCAAAAACGCGTTCACTCTTGCTTTGTATCATGCATCGTCCAAGGGGCAAGTGTAAATCTTGATCCATTGCATTATCTTCACTATCAGTGGAAGTCAATGTACATTTATTTCATGATGATGGAATTGAAGTTTTGGAAACAAAACTTATCTATTAAATGAAATTAAATATGCAAGTGACATATCTGATCAGAGCCTCAATTTCCTTGTACATAAAATATTAATACAGTCTTTCCCTTTCTGATGACTATGTGGTCATTAAGATCAAATGCAACCAAAGTAGTTCTTTGCAAATGGTCAAGCTCGATGCTTTTGACCGTGGTGATTGCTTCCACTTCCACAGCCATTCAAATACTAAAACTCTTTGAAAGTTTTCCTTAGAGAAAAATTCTATGAATAATAATAATACTAGCATTTACTCTAAGGTGTCCATGTTACTTTTGATTTTTGAAACAGTACAAGTACCTATATTCTTTATGATTAAGGGGGGGGGATCTACCATGGAAGATTCCTGTGTGTGAGCAATGAACATCCTATTCCAAACTAGCTTTAAGCAAAGAAGGAATGTCTTGGCTCATTAACTGGGAAGGTCAAGGGGTGGGCCAAGCTCAGCTGAATCCAGAGTCTGAACAGAGCTGTCAGTGTTTTCACTCTCTCTTTATTTCTCTAGCTCCCTGTCTCTGCTCTCCGCTCTGCCTTCCTCTCAGACGTTCTCCAGGTGGCAGCAAGATGGTTATTGGCAACTCTACACTCACGTTCCAACAGTTTGGCAAGAAGAGTCGACAGAATGAGTCTTTCAACAATTACTTTGGCAGAAAAGTGCAAGGTCTTGTATGGGTCATTTTCCCCTTTTCTGAACCAATGACGATGGCTAAGAGATTGGGATATTCAAGCTGCTCCAGATCTTGGAGACATTTGGTTCGATGCTGAGGAGTGCACTAGGATTTCTGATCATTCTCTTTTCAGAGTAAGCAGAGTGTACAATGAAAGGAAAATAAATATATGATCAGTGCCACTCAGTTAGTGATTTGGCAGGAAATCACAATCTGTTTTCTACCTTCTGGGTCAAGGAAAGTAGTTTTTAGATTTCTTTAGTGAGGTAGTTAGTTTATTTTCCCAACCTGGCGGATAAACAATGTGGGATTAATTGAAGGGTGAAGGGGTAAATGGCTCAGTGAGCCTCACCTTTCGAGTTCTCCGGTCTCTTGCTTTGTGATGGTCCAACCAGGGTGCAGCTGCCTTAGACAGTTCCCTGCTTCAGCTGGCAAAGCTCACTTCCTGCAAGTCATCCCTGAAGAGAAGCTGCATGGACCTACTCTGATGCAGCCCTGGGTGCTGGAGCAGTCGTGTGGAGACCCCTGACAAGGCTGAGATGCTTACATGTTCACTGATTCAGCTTTCCTCCTGCAGTCAGCGTCATAGTGTGTGTTTTGTGAGATGGAAGAGGACTTTGTGGATTGGTGTTGGACATATAGGTTAATGTTCGACTTGTGGGCTTGGACAGCACTGAGTAGGGATGTTTTCTTGATGTGCACTTAACCTTTATATAAAACTCTCTCTTATCCATGAATTTCTGTGGATTTGTTTCTCTAACATACCCAGACTAACACATTTAACATCCTTGCTTACTCCAATAATACCCTATGCTACTTTGCACTGTAGTATAGTAGGAAAAGAAGCAACCAGGGAAACTGTTAGGAAAGAATGCTAATTGTCACAAGAACACATTAACTCACAGCATTAAATAATTTACAGATCTATAAGAGAAACTATTGTTTTCACTGAACCACTAGATCTTCTGTCATATCTTATATACTTCAGTGGTGTTTTTAAAATGTGACCTGTGGTTATTTTTGTTTATGCCTTACTCTCATATTAGACATTTAACTACTTGAAGGTTGAGAAATACTGCACCATTTCAATTTTGTATTTCCTTAAGCCTAAAAATTTTATATATTTTATATGTTTATATATACCTTAAATACATAAAATCTCAATATATCACTTGTTGAATGGATAAATGGGTGGCAAAATAGCAAATGATTGTTCCTCATTTGTGATATGTGAGGCAATATTCTACAGGCTTCATATAGAATCTTTCATCATGCTACATTCCCAGCAACCCTGTGATATTATAAATGAAGGATTGATTCACAAGGATGCAACTTGTAAGTAGTCTCAAATGCAGACAACTTGACTCCATATAGCTGTACACTAGCCATCTTCTCCCTACAATCTTATTGGAATATATTACCAAAGAATCAGAAGCCATACTAACCAGAATTCAAGAAGTTCATGGAAAAAAATGGGGTTGAATGAGATTATATTTTCTCCACAAATTTTTGAAGCCCCTTTATATGTGCATCAGTGCTGGAACAATTGATGAAGGATGACTATTGCATATTTTGAAGGTCAATAGAAATTGGCCACAGATGAAGGAACCATTTAGTTTATTCTTAACCTTGATACTGCGAAAGCTCCTGAAGAGATCATGGAAGATGTGTGTGTTACACAGCAAAATGTAACGAAAAAATTAGATCGTGCCCAGCTATCAGAAAGAATAGTGTCTGGGCTCTTTAAGCCATCTAAGTGAGACATCAACTAAGCCCACATGGAAGAAGCACACAAGCCTGTGTGACCCAATGATTGTAAATAATGATAATATTCAAATCTGAAGGAGGGAATGGTAACATAGCTTAACTTGTGAACACCTGGTTTGCAGAAGGCTATGGACAACAATGAAAGTCCAGAATCCATTGGCAGGGTCCCCAGAGACTAAACCTTCAGATGAAAGCCCTCTGACCAGAGTCAAGGGCTGTGAAGAACCCAAAGAAAAAAAAATCACACTGTAAGTTTATTAGACAGAAAACCACCTGATTTATACTTAAAAGCTTAATAAACCTAGTTGTTGATCAGGTAATCCAAGCCTCTAGCAACAGCAACAGCAACATCAACAACACAATAACAATCACAAAGCCACAAGTAGTATATTAGAGAATTCTTGCTTACAACTTTATTTGGAGGTATTTCTTTTATCGATTTGATCTTTGATGATCGATACTTGACTCAGATTTATAATGTTATAATGAGTAAAATTTCATCAGTAAGCAAAGATAGTGTCAGGAAGAATTTTAATATGAACGAAAATGTTCTTTTCTATGCCTTTTCTGCCTTTTTCTCTCACTATTCCATCATTATATATTTTCATTTGAGTATAATAGTAACTACAATCTAAAATCAAACTTGCTTTAAAATTTTAATTCTTTTACTAATGTTAGAGACAGTTCAGATCTTATAAGTTGACCAATTGATTCACAAAACTATCAAAGAGCTATTCTTATTTCTCTCATCCAAGTTTGTTTTTTCTCTCCGCTCTTATAGCCATTGTGTTAGTTTGCTCATTTGGTTGCTTTTCTTCTAGGTCACATGGTAGCTGTCAGCAGTAGGCATCCAACCCTATTCATAGAGTGGGTTTAGACTCTGACTGCCAACGACAACATCTTGAGGTACTGGAAGTATCTATCACATAGAAATAAATTATTACAGGCCATAAAGTCCTTGATTTAATAATGAATAAAATTATAGTTAAATTCATGGCCATACTTGCAATGCAACCTAATTGAAAGTTTAAATGCAGAAGCTGCTGACACTTGATCTTAGAAAATATAAAGTACTGAAATAGCCATTATACTGTTTTTCGAAAAAAAGGAAAAATGTGACAAATAATGTTTACATGCCTACTGACATAAAATTTAAGTAACGTTTATGCTTCATCTGCTTATTCCAAGCTCAAACCCAATTGCTATCAAATCTATTCTGACTCATAAAGACGCGGATGGCTTCCGAGATTGCACATCTTTATGGGGACACACAGCTTTCGCTTTCTGTTGTGGAGAAGTTGATAGATTTGAATAGCTGACTTCAAAGCTTGAAGCCCAATGCTTATACCACCTCCACTTGGATAAAAAAAAAAAAAAAGGTTTTCTTGTGATGTGTAAAGGGTTATTTTTATCATCCAACTAATATTGAATTGAATCATTTAGGTGTTAATTAGAACAATTATTGTAGAGAATTGTGCCTGTTTCCTTAACTTTGAAATCACTTTGTTATTAGAAGTTAGTTGTGGTTTTTTTGGTAACATGTCACAAATGAACACATAATTCTTAATGGTAAATCAGTACGTAAGAATTGAATACTTTCATCTTGAGTCAGGAATGTAGTTTGAAAATATTTCTCCTCATGTGAGGATATGCCATTAATATAAAATATAACATCTCCAAAGGGTTAACTTAATTTTTTTTGTATTCCAAAAATTTTCAGCATTTGTCTTCTCTCGTATAATTGGACACACATATACAATACAATTCTGTTAGTATGAGAAAACCATTCAATAAAATCTAACCATCTTCTGGGGAGTTCTGGTGAATAGTGGTTACTCACTGGGCTGATAATTGCAAGGTCCGCAGTTCTAAAGCACCAGCTGACCTGTGGGAGAAGGAAGAGGCTTTCTACCCATGTAAACAGTCCCAGTCTCAGAAACCCACAGGGACAGTTCTACCAGGCCTGCTAGGGGGGCCATGAGTCCACAGCAGCTCTATGACAGTGAGTATTCGAGGTATCCATTTTCTACGCTCTGCATTCCGTGAAACCTGGGACTAAATGAGATTGCATTCATTTCTCAGAATTGTGTTAAATTCTATATTAGATCATATAAGGTAGAAGTTAGGATTGCTACCTTGAAGGACCTTTCCATGCATCTCCGAAAATGTATCCATCCATTAAAAACAACAGTTAGCAATGTAAAAATTAGATTGTCAGTATCAACTTCTGTGTTGGAGATTTTCAGTGCCACAGAGGATACTCCAATAAAATATGTGTCTGTTTCTTTGTTTGTACCAGTGTCTATGAAACAGTGTTTAATTTAGGAGTTTTAATAAATATCTCAAAAATAAATAATTAAATATGCAAAAAGTTCTCAGTTTGGCATTACCAACTAGGTTCACAAGAGAATAGTTTTATTTTATTTTTTTTCGGGTTGACTTGTCAGCCATTTAATGTGCATACACTTCTTTGTACATACCTCAGACCTAAAAATACGTACAAACACATACATACATCACAAATGTATACACAAAACTTCAGAATTCCAGAGACCATTATCAATATGATCATAATGTACCTTTGACTTGTACGAAGAGTAGTTGGATGAAAATTATAAGTTATGATTACATAATCTCAAATATCTTAACATGGATTTTTTTTTTTACGTTTGATGTTTAATGTATTTGTTGTTGTTGTTAGGTGCCATCAAATCCCTTCTGAGTCATAGCCATCCTCTTTATAGCGGAATGAAGTATTGCCTGGTCCTGCACCAACCTCACAATTGTTGTATTTGAATCTGTTATTGCAGACATTGTGTTAATCCATCTAATCAGGATCTTCATCTTTTCCACTACCTTTCTATTTAGTAAGCATGATGTCCTTTCCCAGGGACTAGTCTCTTCTGATAGCATGTTGAAACTATGTGAGGTCAAGTCTAGGCAACCTTGATCCTAAGCAGCATTCTGTTATGTTTCTTTCATGATAGATTTTTTCTTTTGAAATCCCATGATACAGGTCATATTTTTTGATCCTCATCATAATTCAAATGTATTGATTCTTTTTTATCCTTCCTTATTGAATGTCCAACTTTCACATGAATATAAAGCAATTGGAAGCACCGTAGCTTGGGTCGGGTGCACCATAGTCTTCAAAGTCACATTCCTGTTCTTCAACGTTATAAATGAAAAAACTTCAAATTAGAGTTAATGGAGAGCCAGAGGAAAGGTTGCTGCCAGAAAACAAGCAGAAGAATATCTCCTTAAACTACTAGAGAAGGTCCATTAGGAGGGATGTCCTGAACTTCCTGGCAGTGAGAATTTCAACAAAAAGGTACGTAAACCCAAGTTTCTTAAAGTAGGAGAACAGCAATGTTTGTTGACAGACTACCACAGACCACTAGCACAAGGTGTTTCTGTAAGTCCCACTACTACCCAGAACAGTTGACTTTTCCTGGTCCCTGAAGCAATCCAACTACCAAACCTCTTACCTCAGAGTAAAGCATGAGAATGATGTGAGGCACTATGAGAAGCAACTTATGTCTCACATGAATCCCTGAAGGGAACAAGATTGGACATTACATGATGATTAACAGAACATTACACCAAGAACACGTAACCTTAATAAGCATATATGCACCCAATGAAAGACCCTCAAAATTCATCAGTCAAATACTCACAATCGAAACATAAATAAACAGCTTGACAATAATTTTAGAAGACTTCAACACACTACAGATAATCAGGCAAGAAACGCAATAAAGAAACAATAGAACTAAACAACACAATGAACCAGCTCAACCTCCAAGACATCTACAGACCATTCCACTCAGCAGCACAGTATACATTCTTCTACAGCACACACAGTACATACTCTAAAACAGATCATATGTTAGGCTACAAGAAAAGCTTCAACAAATCCCAAAGCATTGAGATCCTGCAGTACATTTCCTCAGATTATAATGTAATAAAGCTGGAAATCTAAAATAGAAGAACAGGAACATGAAAACAAACAAATGGAGACTGAACAACATACAACTTAAAATGGAACGGGTAATAGATCAAATATGGGATTAAGATGAAGAAATTCCTGTACCAAGATAATAGCACATCATTCCAGAACCTTTGGGACAAAGCAAAGGCATTTATGAGAGGCCAATGTATTGCAATCAGTACTCACATGAATAAAAGGGCAACACAAACCTTCCAACACTGGAAGAAATGAAATCTTAAGATTAGAGGAGAGATAAATGAACTGGGAAAACTGGAAAACATCAATATGACTAGAAAGTGGTTATTTGAGAGGACAAAAGTGATAAACTTCTGGCAAAGTTACAAGGGAAAAGAAAGAGAAGGTGAAAACTACAACTAGAGATGAAAAGGGTGATGTCACAATAAAGCCAAATGACATGAAAAGAATGCTAACCCAGTACTATAAGAGGCTGTCCTCCAACAAGCTTGATAGCCTAGAAGAAACAGACAAATGCCTAGAAATACACCGTCTACTCAAACTAACGCAAGTGGATATAGAATCTCCTAGTATAACAGACCCATAACAGAAAAAGAAATAGAGAAGGTCATTAGTAAAATTCCAACCAAGGAAAGCCCAGGATCAGATGGCTTCACAGGGGAATTCTACCAACTATTCAGGGGAGAGCTGTCACCAGTTCTACACAGACTGTTCCAGAATATTGAAAGGGACAGCAAACTCCCAAACCCATTCTATCCCCAAACCAGACAAAGACCTCATAAAGACAGACAACTACAGGCCAATATTCCTTAGGACATAGACACAAAAATTCTCAACAAAATTCGGGTCATTAGAGTCCAACAATATATCAAGAAAATACCTTATCATGACCAAGTGGGTTTTGTACCAGGGATGCACAGATGGGTCAACATTTGAAAAAAAATCAATGTAATACACCACATAAACAAGATAAGGAGTAAGAACAACTTGCTATCAATATCAATATGAGGGGTACTCCCCAATGGGAAAAAGATCTGCTGAGTGGAGCTTTCATACTACACCCTCTTCCCCCCAGACTCCCACCCCGGCTAGCATCAAGCAACTCACTCTGAGTTAGTGCACACAGTGACGTCACCTGGGAAGGTTCTCTCTGGTCACAGTCAATTGTTTTTGGTAAAAGCAGTTTGCTCAAATCTTATTTTTTTTCCTGCTTGGGAAAAATGTTGCATAAACTGTTGTGATCTTGAACACAGTTTACAAGGACAGTGCTATGGGAAATGCTCATCTGTGTGAGTGGTTTTCTCATTTCAAAAGAGGTGACATGTTGATTGATGACAAACCTCATTCTGAATATCTGTCAACCTCCCAAGTGGACAAAAATGTTGACTAGTAGTATATTTGGAGTTTGTTCCGCCAGGTCAGACTGTTTATCAAGCTTTCTATTTAGAGGTTCTGAAAAGGTTGCATAACAATGCGTGGAGGCGAGGGGCGGGGGCCTGATTCTTAGCAGACACATGTGTAGGGAGACACATTTTGCCACCACAACAATGCACCTGCTCATGCAGCCATCTCAGTGTTCCAGTTTGGGGCCTAAACAACATGCCCCACACACCTTACTCACCTTGCTCTGTGCTACTTCTTTTTTAAAAATAATCTTATTGGCAGATCATACAATCCATACATACATCAATTGTGTAAAGCACATTTGTATATTCATTGCCCTCATCGTTCTCAAAAACGTTTGCTCTCCATGTAAGCCTCTGGCATCAGCTCCTCATTCCCCCCCTCCCTGCTTCCCCTCCCTCATGAACCCTTGATAATTTATAAATTATTATTTTGTCATATTGCTCTGTGCTACTTCTTTTTTGTTTCTGCAAATGCAGAGGAATAAGACAGGACACTGATTTGATGACATAGAAGAGGCGGAGAAAAAAAATGAGGGATGTTGGCAGCAATGCAACCAGATGAGTTTGAAAAGTGTTTCCAAGAATGGAATCGCAGATTTAACAAATGTATTAAGTATAATGGAGAGTACTTTGAAGGTGATAAGTTTGTTTGGTAAAAAAGTTAAATACAGAGCTTTGAAAAACAAAAATTCCATTTTGGGCGGGTAGCCCCTTGTAGATGCAGAAAAAGCATTTACAATATACAACATCACTTTCTAATGCAAACATGCAACACAATAGGACTAGAAGGAAACATCCTAAACACAACAAAGACATATATGAAAAACCAACAGCCAATCTCATACTCAATGGGGAAAAACTGAAAACATTTCCCCCTGAAACAGGAACTACACAAGGGTACCTTTCATTACCATTCTTGTTCAATATTGTGGTGGAAGGCCTAGCCAGAATCATTCAACAAACAGAAAGAAATCAAGGGTCTAGTGACATACTTGCTAGTTTCAGGTGTTATGATTTTACATAGAGAGAATCCCAAAGTCTTTATGAAAAGACTGTTGGAAACAGTTGAAGGGCTTAGTAAAGTAGCAGGGTACTAGATTGACAAAAAGAAGTCAACTGGATTCCTGCATATAAGCCATGGAAGCTCTGAAAAAACATCAAGGGGAAAAACACATTTACAAAAGCCACACAAAAGCTAAACTATCGAGGCATAAACCTAACCAAAGGAACAAAAGACCAATACAAAGAAAACTACAGAGCATTATTACAAGAAGCCAAAAGATATCTACACCAATGGAAGAATATCCCATGTTCATGAATAGAAGACTCAGTATCATGAAAATGTCAGTACTACGCAAAACAACCTACATCCCTATCTGAATTCCAACACCATTCCTCAAAGAAATGGAAAAACAATCTTGAACTTCATATGGATGTGGAAGAGACCTAGGAAACGCAAACCAAAACCAAATTCACTGACAGCTTGTTGTGAAATTGCTTACTAATACCAGCATTAAAAAAGCCACTTAATTACTGTATATACTTATGTATAAAGCCAAGGTTTTCAGCACAAAAAATGTGCTGAAACACTGAGGTTCGGATTATACATGGGTCAGTGGCATGAATGGATGTCATCTGGTCAAGTCCGACTAACAAAAGGAGGAAATCTCATGAAGCCTGACATAGAGTTAATAGCAAAGTAGGTTCCAGATGCTTGGGAAGACATTCCAGAAGACATGGTGCGACGTGCCTTCCAGAAATGTAGTATTAGTAATGCTGTGGATGGCAGTGAAGACGATGCTTTGTATGAAAATGACAGCAGCGATGGTGATGATGGCAATCTCAGTGAGGACAGTGTCTATGATGACCACACACCAGCTGAAGCTCTGCATTGGGATACGGATGATGATGAGGAATCCAGTTTTGAAGGATTTTTACTCTTTACATTTTAGCTTGGTTGCTGATTGAGCTCAGGGAATAGTAGTACTCTTAAGGTATCATTGTTGATACCTTATTGTTTTTGTTGAACCTATTTTCCCCTTCCTGTGCTGGTTTACTAATGTTAAATGATTTGTTGTCCTTTTATTTATGTTTTTTATTTAAAATAAATATTTAAATACATTACCCCACTGATGTCTCAATTTTTAGTAATTTTCTTTTCATTTGTTTTTATTATTGAAACTCACCAATAGCTTCTGTATTTTCCACCCTAGGCTTATACTGGAGTCAGTCAGTTTTTCTGGTTTCCCAGGTAATATTTAGGTACCTCGGCTTATACTCGGGTCAGCTTATATTCGAGTATATACGGTAGGTTATGTTTGTTTTCCTTGCCTTAATTTGGACATGCGTGATTCCACGATGTTTCTTAGCCTGGACAGGATTTCATTTGATAATTAGTTTGTAATATTTGTTTCCTATTTTTATTCCAAGAATTATCTTCATGCATAGTTGTTGGTAAAATTTAGGAGGCTTTCTCTTAATACTCCAGAAGAATGTTTTTTTCATTTGATAGCTTTATTGCATCAAAGCATCACACACAAGTCTAAAGGAATCATAGACTGCAGCTGGATCTTCCCATCTTAGATCTTACCATCAGCCTGCTGAACTCTTCCTTTTACAGAAACATAGATGACATCCAAATATTTTGAGATATCCTTGCTTTGAATGGTTGTGACTTGCTGAATTAAAGCAGCTGAATTTGTTATAAGCTCAATGTCGTTTCCTTCAAGAATGAACTCATATTCCTGGGCTTGAGAAATGGATCATGCAACCCCTGCCCTCATGCGAAACTTCCAAATGTATCTTTCACCCCAGAAGTTATGGATTTCAACACGAGACCTGTTCTCCTGAATAACTACATGGACAGGGAAATGGGCACACACAGACTTCATCTTGTATCGAAGCCCAGTGTAATGCCCTTTATCATGTTCTGTCATGACTACAGAGAGTGCGGACTGTAGCCAATTTCTGTTTCCCCACCATTCGTCAACTCAAATCCTCTTCTTCTTGTTTCCCAAGAGAGTGAGTTCTTCGCTGATGTGATTGAAGTCCCTCAGCAAGGTTCCTTGGAGTCCTTCACAATAACTGTGCACCCCTTCCAGGAAAAGTTGATAGGCTCCCTGGGAATGGTCTTCATTCTCGAATTAGATGCAGCAAAGAGCAAAAGAAATTCTTTATCACATTTTTATGCATTTGGGACTGCCGCTTTCTTTTTCTTAAGCTTTGTTCCTCCTCTGAACAGAGGTGGAATGTAACTGTTCTGAACTTGGCATCAGTCTACCATTCTCTTTTACCTGTTGCTAAACCACGGTCTCAAAAGGCCTGCAAAGAATACCTAGCTATATCTTCTACCATCTCACAGATCCCAAAAAGTTTGACATGGTTTCTAAGGCAGAGAATGAAAGCACAAGAGCCGCATGGACTTGGTAAATAATTTACCAAGGATAGAAAGGTGTGTTTGGGATCTTGTTTCTCTGTGTTTGTTTGTTTTATGTTGTTTCAGATAAGAGAATGAAAGGCATGATTATTTGCTCCTCTGTCCAGATAACATTAAGTCCTGAGGTTGGGATGGTGGTAAAAACAAAATAAATAGCTCCATGGTCTCTCTCCTGTTCTCTAAAGGTTAGACCTCCATTTCCTGAATAGTCTTCAAAAATATATTTTATCGATTCTGAACTTGTTTGATATATAAAATGAATTTAATAAACTTAAGGGTCATATAAAAATAAAATATGATTTATCAGTAAAAGGCATTTCCTGACCGAAGGCATTACCTAAGGAACATACCCGAAACCGCAGCATCTCTCTAATGGTGGCTTTTAAAAATTCCTGACCTCCCACTAGTTGTGCTCCGGCAGAGTTTTCCTGTTTAGCAGTGCGCTCTTTTCTCATCAAACAGCTTTCAGCAGCATTATTTATTTGGGTAAAAACAACAGGAGTGGGGATGAGGGACCCATCCATTCCAACGCAGACAGAAAAATGACTGGAATTATCTGGTTCTGCAATGACTTTCTTTTTCACTTCATAAAACATCCCACACATTCATCATACGTCAGCAGTCCGATTGCGTTTCAACCTCACCATTGTGCTTGTCAGTTCAAATCACTTTTAAAGGCTAGTCTCTCTGTTTGTCTGAAGCTGCTGGTGGTGCCTGGGTTTTGACTCCCAGTTCTAGTCCCAGGGGTGGGTCTTTGCCACAAGTTCTTTCTTCTCCTTGGCAGCAGCCTTTCCTTGGGCAATGTGACCCGGAACTGCTCTGCAGGGTTCGGGCTGGGGCCAATCTGCCTGAAAAACAAAACAAAACAAACCCATTGTTCTTCAGTAAGTCCTGGCTCTTGGCAGCCTCACTTGTTTCAGAACTCTAGCAAAGGTTTTCTTTGGCTGCAATTTTCTCAGAAGTCAATCAGGAAGAATTCAAAGCACCAACTTTTAGGTTCACAAGAGAGCACAGTTTGTGCCACCCCGTGACATTCATGTGATTTAGCAGTGTGTTTTGGGGAAGCTGGAAGTGCACCTCCAGACTGGTGAGGACATCTTGGACTCGGGGCATCTGAGCCAATCAGTCAGTCTCGCACAGCAAAGCCAGCTCTGGCCGGGGATTGACCTCTTTCATGTGAGTATGTACTCTGTTAGCATCTGACATCCCTATAAACTCATAAACAACCACAATAACAAACAAAAATGATAATACCCACCAGATTGACTGAAATATGATTGTGGCAAAAATCTCATCATCTATGGCAACATTTATCAAAGCTTTTATGCCCCTCACATAAATTGGAGGTTTCCTAAACATAAATTCCTTGAACACAGTTAAATAATTTGCCACAGAACTGTAGCTGTGGATTTAGTTTTCTAGGATCCAATTACATCCTCTTCTTTGTCGACCCACTTTGTGTGCATGGCTGCCTGCAAAGGTGGTACCCTGTATCTATGGAGATCTATGTTATAGAAGTTTGCCTACCATTTGGTGCCATATTTCCTGGTACAAAAAGCAACATTTGTTAACAGTTCTTTCTTCATTTTTTCAGTTTCTGCACCGTTTTGTGATCATTTGTTACATAATGCTATGCAAAGTGAAATCGGATCCTGGTTGTGTAAAAATTATCCCAAGGTATTTTTCAGGAAAAGAACCAAGACATCCATCGAGGATGCTAATGTAGTCACTGGCACCTCACTTCCATTTCTGGGTTGGCTCATTGTTTACCTAATTGCCAGTAATAATATTTCATTGTGTAAAGAATGTTGGCACCAGGCGCCCAGGTTCCAGTTTATTGATGGCCCAGAGTTTATGAATTGATGTCCTCAGCAGGTTGCTGCCCTGATGAATGGCAATTACTGTGGCTCCCACAGAGGCAATTGTAGCCAGAGCAGTTACTCCTTTCAAATAATTACCCCTGAGAAGGCTGAGCAGGTAATTGTAACATCTGAAAACCATGCTTTTGGCTCAGAATCAAAGAGTATTAATCTCCAGAACAGAGGTGTTTTGGAATGGCCCAAAGGACCTGTTAAAGAATGGTCCCAAGAGTCTTTAATTTTAAGATGAATTGGAGAGAGTGAAGTAAGGTCCCCTTATTCCCGGACACAAATTACAATGCTGTAAAGACACCCAAGTCCCAGTCAAAGTTGCCCACCTTTGTGAAGTCCCAACACTCTGTGGTGCCAGTAGGTTGAGACTTGAATTGTCCCTGTTAGTCTACCTTCTTAAGTTATACTAAGCACCCTGCTCCTGCAAGGCTGAATTGTCCATTAACCTTACAAAGCTCATGTGCTCATTCATGCCTCAGAATATCTGCTCAGACTCTTTCTTCTCTTCACTTAATAATGCATGGGATGAAAATGAGAGTAAAATTATTTGAGATGAATTGTATTTTGGCATGCTGATGAAGGTGTGTTTATTTCTATGAGGGACAATCAATTTGTCAGCAATTAAAAACAACGCTCATTACCAACTCACCAGCACTACATAGGAAGGTAAAATCTTGAGAGTCCTGCATATGTCCTTGATACAGTGATGAGATTAATAACAACCTTCTCACTATCCATTTTGGTGCTGTGGAAGAAATGGAAAAATAAAAGAAATGGGGAATAAAAATGGCTATGTTTGCATAAACTTTAATTTGGGAGGAAATACTGCACCAAAATGAGAAAGAAATATAAGTGAGAAACGAGAAAGCCACTGCACTGTGGCTTTGGGGAAAGAGAGAAATGAATGAGCATCAGGAAAGAGTTGAGTCACATCTACAACTTTGCAATTTTTTTTTTGCGTGTGGGATGAGGGTCAGAATTTTTTGTAAGACTGAAGGAAAAGAGGCACTAGGAAGAAAAAAAATCTTCCCCAATTATAAAAAAGCGCAGAAATATCATAAATGGATTTTAAATTTAGGACTACTTGATATTTAAGCATGAGTTCTTCTTCACGTGTTGAGAGTAAGGTTGGTGTGCTGGAAAAGGGAACTTGATTTGAGTCAAGCCATCCTCTAAGTGTAAGTGAAGCATCTTCATTCATGCAGTCAGGGACTTCAGGGACTTAACAGTACCTTAAACTCACTGTCATCAAGGGCATTCTGACGCATAAGGACCTCATCTAGGTCTTCCAAGGCTGTTCATCTTCCTGAAGGCAGAAAGTCTCCTCTTTCTCCCATGGTTCTCTCGCCATATTTCAGATTGATTAGTAATGTTACAAGGAGTCATTAGAAAATGTCAGACTGAATTATGACTTAGTTCAGAAGCCCCTAAGGATTATACTAGAAACTACAAAAATACAATTATGAACATAGATAAATATGGGATGAGATCTTAAACCAATCAAGTTCAATCAAGGTGAAATCAAATATGAAGTAAACCTTTAAGTTTACAGTCAAATACACACACAATGGCAGCAGCAGCAACAACAAAACAAAATGGATTTAAGGTAGGCCAAGATAAAGATAAAATAAGTTAGCCATGCAACCAAGAGGATAAAAAACCTAACACCTCAAATGCTTAAATTATCATCAGTCTCCTTCTTACATAACCATAGCCTTGTTCTGCTAATTGCATTTTTGGAACAGAGATTTCTACAGGCTCATGAAACCAGATATGGATTTGAGAGAGCACTTTCAGGTGCTCGCCTGAGGACGGTAAATATCTGAACCATGGATGATAAAAAGACTTAATTTGCAGGCCAACTCCGATCCATTTGCAGTTGACTGCCTGGAGAGATGTGCTGAGGGAGATTCTGAGGCAGCTTCCAGATCCAACAGGAAGATGTGTTGTGCCTGGTGGGTAATATTGCCCAGAACGCCATTCAGGAAGTAGCTCTGGTCTAAATTTCCCAGAAACGGAAGCACTGACCCATTGGAGTCGAGGCTGCCTTGATTTCCTTACTTTATGACATACTAGGAGTAATTTATTTTTAAGTTGGCTCCTATATCTTGAATATACCTAATGTCTTTCATTGCAAGCTCGTTTTCCTTTCATGCCGTGGATGTTCCAAAAGAAAAAGACTCACTTTCTTTATATGAAAAGTCAGTCATGCCCATGGCGCTTCCAGATCCATGCTCTTGTCACTGAGATGGCTTTAGCAGCCCAAGGCCTTCATCCATCATAATCTCCCTGACCAGCCTGCCAAATGCCTGGTTGTGCCACGTAACCATAAATGGCGATTACAGTCATTTATACCAACTGAAACATATTTGTATCCCATAGTCATGCAGGATAATAAGAATTGTTCTCTAAACATGTGTCAAATTCCCTGTGGGATATGCTTTGCGTGGTCACAATGAACTCTGTTGATCTGGGCTTCTGTTACACAGAGGTGTTCCTCACTGACATGTCATATGGTACAATTTAAATCAAATTATGGGGAATACTTCTCTTGAAATCGTCCATTGATTCCCATGACTCTGAATTTTGGTCATTCTACTCAAGTTCTCTATCTGCTACTTACTTATCTTTCTTCCTTCCATCTCTGTCATAGATTGAGCAAATATTCATTGATCATTTCCTATAACCAGTTAGCTCATATGTAACAGATCACATACTAGGTACATTTGGGTTTAATAGTCAGGTAGCTTAGCAAAAAAGGAGTTGTCCCTCAGATGCCTACCTATCAGCCAGGAATAGTTAGCCATGCCCTTAAATAAAAGGGTCCTTCCTAAGAGATCAGGGACACAAGAAGGTTATGGGAAGAGAAATGCGCAGTAGGGAGCAGTACTGTCACATGCACCTTTGTATGCCCACGCAAACCTTGTGCATGCATAGTAAGGACCAGCAATGTTATACATCACACACACACTTGAGTGCATCCACTAAAACACACTCCTGTCAGTGTAGCCTTTGCCCACCGCTTTAACTCTACAGGACTGCAGAGACTGGGTAAATGTATGTGGGAGGAGACCAATCAGAGAGACAGGGCATATAAATGAAGATGCAGCCTCTGGCTTTCCTTTTCGGTTTATTGGTAGAACATGCTCAGAATATTTGAAACTGAAAGAAACAACACTCCACTCTCCAGGTGCAATGTTGAACAATTCCATGGGCAGAATATTGAACGATGCAGGAAGGATCAAGCGAAGATGGAAAGAACATCCAATCACTGTACCAAAAAAGAATGAGCCAACATGCCACCATTTCTGGAGGTAGCATAAGAGCAAGACCCAAGGGTGCTGAAGGAAGAAGTTCAAGTTGCACTGAATGCATTAGCTAAAAACAAGGGTCCAGGAATTGATGGAAGACCCACTGAAATATTTCAACAAGCTGATGCACACGGGAAGCACTTATTCATTCTTCTATGCAAGAAAATCTGGAAGACTTTTGCCAACTGGCTGGAAGAGATCATATTTGGGTCCATTCCAAAGAAATGTGACCCAACAGAATGCTCAAATTATATAACAACGTTATTGATATCAGACACAAATAAAATTTTGCAGGAGGTCATTCAACAATGGTTGCAGCAGCACGTTGACAGGGAACTGCCCGAAGTTAGGGCTGAATTGAGAAGAGGACCCGGAACGAGGGATATCATTGCTCCTAGCAAGTGGATCTTGGTTGAAAGCTGAGAATATGAGAAAGATGTTTGCTTGTGTTTTTGACTGTGTGGACTGTAATAAACCATGGATAACTGAGAAGAATGGGAATCTGGAACACTTCATTGTTCTCATAAGGAACTTGTACATGGATCAAGAGGGTGTTGTGCAAACAGACCGGGGAATAAATACTGCATGATTTGAAATCAGGAAAGGTGTGTGTCAGTGTCATATCCTCTCACCATACTTACTCAATCTGTATAGTGAGCAAATAATCAGAGAGATTATCTTATATGACATATGTGGCATCTGGATCGGAGGAAGCCATATTAACAACCTGTAATAGGCAGATGACAAAATCTTGCTTGCTGAAGTGAGGGCGATTTGAAGCACTTGCTGATGAAGATCAAAGTTTTCAGCCTTCAGTGTGGATTACAGTTCAATGGAAAGAAGACCAAACTCCTCACAACTGGCCTAACAGGTAGCATATTCAATGCAGAGAATATTGAAGTTGTCAAGGGTTTTTTTTGCCTTCCTTGGTTTCACAGTCAATGCTCATGGAACCAACAGTCCAGAGACCAAAAGTTGAGTTGCGTTAGGCAAATCTGCTACGCAGGAGCTCTTTAGAGCAGTGGTTCTGAACCTGTGGGTCGCGACCCCTTTGGGGTCAAATGACCCTTTCACTGGGGTTGCCCGATTCATAATAGTAGCAAAATGACAGTGATGAAGTAGCAACAAAAATAATTTTATACCTGGGGGGCCACCACCACATGAGGAACTGTATTAAAGAGTAGCGGCAATAGGAAGGTTGAGAACCACTGTCTTAGAGTACTGAAAAGCAAGGATATCACTTTGAAGACTCAGGTGGCCCTGACCCAAGCTATGATATTTATCATTGCCTCATCTGCACGTGAAAACTGTACATTGAATAAGGAAGACCAAAGAAAAAGCTCCGTCTTTGAATTGTGGTGATGGAGAAGACTGTCAAAAGTACCAGGAACTGATAAAAGGACACACCAGTCTGTCTCGGAAGAAGTATGACCAGTGCTCCTTAACTGCAAGGAAGGCAAGACTTTGTGGTGCATACTTTGGTCACACTGTCAGGAGAGACCTTGGAGAAGGTCAACCATCGTGCTAGGTCAAATGTAGGGGCAGCGGAAGAGAGAAAGGCCCGCAAGGGCATGCAACAATGGTCTCTGGCTTAGAAACGCTTTTAAGGATGGTGCAGGATCATCAGGCGGTTTCTTTTGTTGTGCACAGGCTTGTTATGGGCAGAACTGACTCAATGGCACCTAACAACAACACCCCTCCTGTCCTGATCTCTCCACCTATCTCTCCCTATGGCCTTCTATGTTGTTGTCCTCCACACTTCCTGAAGATGTTCCATGATTCTTGTCTGCAAGACTGTACTATCAAGAGTGTTATTTTCACTGATGAAAGTTTACTTTGACTGAGAATCATGTTCCTACCACTTGAAATCTATTCACATCAAGAAACAAGAACTGAGGAAAACCATCCCAGCAAACAGAAGAGTTCAACATGAGTATTGCCGTTGAAGAGTTGAGAAAATTGGGGATCAGAGATGTTCACAGCTAGGAACCTTATAGTTAGGAAACCACCAAATTGGGATTTGGGTTTAGCTATCCTCTTTCTACTATGCCAGCGTCACTTGAAAATCACGGTGCTTAATATTGTAGTGTGTGTGGTGACACGTCATTGCCGTGAGTGGAATCTGACTTAGAGAGACTCCGTGGTACACAGTAGAGCTGCCTCGGGGTTCCAAAGCTCTAATCTTTATGGGAGGTTCTGCCTGTGGGCTTGAACACAGGCTTTTGAACACAGGTCAGAACTCACTGACTGCATCTTTGGGTGCAGTATCAGTAGAGACCTGTCCCTGAAGATCATCATGGTTGGAAAACACAAGGTCAGAGAGATAGATGAAGACCTTCACAAAATGGATTGAAACAAGGGTTGTAACAACAAGCAAAAACAACAATTGTGAGGATGGCACAGACCTGGTAGTGTTCCATTCTCTTAGACATTTGTTGGCTATGACTTGGAAACAGCACTTAATAAGCACAACCACATAGTGATATATATTATTCCATTGTTTGTTTGTTTGAGATGAATTTGTTTGTCACTTAAGACTCCAGTCCATTTCAATTTTACTTTTCCTCTTTTTTAAGCTACTCAAACTAATATTTAGGTTTGAGGGATAAGGAATGGGGAGGGATTTAAAAAAAAAGAAATATACAATATATATTTACACAGCCCATGTCAAGAAATGAAATCAACACCAATTTCCCATGAACCAATATCCTGTTACTCATCCCTGGCCTCCTTCGTAGTCATCAATGTCATGTCTATTGGTGTATAAACCATGCTTCTTCGTTTTTCCTTATAACAATGGTGATATTAAAAGTTTATTTTTGTAAGATTGACTGAATTCACTAAGCATAATTTTCAATAGTTTTGACCATAGCTAACAGTGTTTAACAGGGTTGTCATTGTTTATTTATTGATGCATAAAATTCCGTAGTATGAATGTACAAGAACTTGTTTTTCCATGCTTCTTCAGTTGGGAGTTTTGATTTGCTTCCATGTTTTTATTATTACCAAAATCAATGCAGTAAACATAGGTGTGTATATGTTTGTTTGTGTTGTCGTTTTTATTTCTTTAGGTCTATCCCCAGTAGAGAGATTGCTGGATCATAAGGTACTTGGCTTTGCATTTGTTTACGGAAGTGCCACACTGATTTCCATAGTGGCTGTACAATTTTATAGTCCCACGAGCCATGTGAAAGCATTTCTATCTCCCTGCATCCTTTCTGGCATTTACTGTTTTAGGTTTTATTGAATTTTGCCAAAAGGGTTGATGTCAGGCAGTATTTCATTGTTGTGTTAATTTGTATTTCTCTTATTGCTATTGATCATGGACATTTCACACGGTTCTTGGCCTCTTGGATGTTGTCTTTGGTAAATTGTCTATTCATGCCTTGTGTCTGTTTTTTGACTGGGTTTTTTGCATTTTTATTAATATTTTTTCATAAATATAGGAGATTAGCCCTTTATCTGATGTTTTATTACTCACTAATTTCTCCCAATCTGTGGGCTCTCTGTTGACTCTTTTGATGAAGTTTTTTCTTGGGTATAAATGTCATAATTTTAGTATGTCCCAGTTCTTTATTTTGTCTTGCATAATGTGGACATTTCTCATGATGTTCAGTGGTGTGTTAAAGTCTTGTATTGGGGCCCTTGGTTTGATACTATATTTTAATTGATTTGTCATAATAATTGAGCATTTTACATTGAAGTCTTTTATCCATCTTGAGTTTATTTTTCTTTATGGTGTGAGGTAGGGGTTTTTATCATTTGTTTGTAGGTGAAAATCTAGTTTTCCCCTAGTACCATTTATTGAAAAGGCTGTCTCTTGCTTATTTAATGTGTTTTAGTTCTTTATCAACAATCGCATGTCTTTGGGTACTTGGTTGTATTTTTCAGTTCTCAATTCGAATCATTGATCTTCAAATCTATCTTTGTACAGTATCATGCTGCTTTGATTACCATGGCTATAAATGTCTGGGAGTGAAAGGCCTCCTATTTTTGTATTTATTGAATCATGTGGTTCCCTCCTGTCCCTCATGATCACTACCCCTACTCTTGTCATGGCCTTGTCATATTGTGGCTGGCATAAAAGGTTTTTTCAATAACATCTTAAATTGCATTGTCGCTTTCTGTCTTCTTTCGGTCTTAATGTCTAATGGTGATACTTCAATTGATTTGTAGAGAAGCACATATGTGAGTATTATGAATATATAATTTAACATTTATTTTTCTCCCTTTTATTAGTTCATATTTTATTCATTCACTCAGCAAGTAGTACTTGGGCATAGAGTGCTTATTAGGCGCTGTTAAAGAGATAAAGGAGAACCAGATTTTGTCCTTGTGGGTAAAATGTTCTTGGGGACATATATGTGTTAGTCTGGGTACTTTAGAGAAACAAATCCACAGAAATTCATGGATAAGAGAGAGTTTTATATAAAGGTTAAGTGTGCATCAAGAAAACATCCCAACCCAGTGCTGCCCAAACCCACAAGTCCAACATTAACCCGTATGTCTGACACCAATCCACAAAGTCCTCCTCCATCTCACAGAACACACACTATGATGCCGACTGCAGGAGGAAAGCCGAATCAGTGCATGTGTAAACATCTGAGCACTGGCAGGGGTCTCCACATGGCTGCTCCAGCACCCAAGTCTGCATCAGGGTAGGTCCATGTGGCTTCTCTTCGGGGATGTCTTGCAGGAAGTGAGCTTTGCCAGCTGAAGCAGGGAATTGGCTAAGACAGCTGCACCCTGGTCTGACCATCACAATGCAAGAGACCCAAGAACTCTAAAGGAGAGGTTCACTGAGCAATTTATCCCTCCACCCTTCGATTAGCCCCATATGTGTTTATTGGCCAGGTTGACACAATAAACTAAGTACCTCATATGTCAAGAGCTAGAATACAAGCCTATGATATGAGGTAAAAATGGTCAGTCCTGCAATAAAAAAGGTAGGGTTGAAGAGCTCTTGAAAGTAAGCAGTTGGAGCAATCAAGAATCACTAAGAAAAGGCCGCATTTTAGATAGATCTTGAAGAGATAAGTTTTGGCTTTGTGGAAATGGAGAGAGAAGACTGAGATGACATTGTAAAGATATGGCCAGGAGGAGTGTACAAGGTGTTGCCGAATGCACGTGGGTTCTTATCCTTGGGGTTTGGGGGGCCTGGAGCACCTTCTGCTCTAATAGCTTTGTGTCTCTGCTTTGGGGCACTTTTGTTGGAAGTCGCTACTGGTCTTGTAACACTATTTTTAGATTTATTTCCTTAAAACGATTATTTTCTCACTTTTGCCACACTAGAGGTTTTTTCACCCTCTGCAAAGTTTGATTTAGCATCTTCTAGCCAAGTTTGCCATCATTTCTTGTGCCAGTTGTCTTCCCAATTAGATTATAGACTGTCCAAGGCCGGGAGCTCATGCTTCCTGATCTCACATAAACTAGAGCTGCGAGCCAAGCACAAAGCAGGCACTCAATAAATACTGGATGATTTATGAGGTATTTTAGTTATGAATGAATGAAACTGTCTGCAGAAAATGGGGTAGAAAAATGTTAAATGAATATTCAGATTTATCCCATGGAAAAAACTAAACATTAATTTAAGATAGGGTACAACTAATAATTCTTAGTATCCTTTAGTCCTGTTAAAAATGTTTCTTCAATCAAAGACACTCATTTTGGATAAGTTTCGCCGTCTGTGTATAGCTCTAAAGATCCAGCATAGGGAAAAACTAGGAAGGGAAAAAGAAAAAGACAAAAATCCTTAGTCACTTCAGTTTCAATGCAGCATTCTCAAGTTCATGCTGAAATGATTCACGTACTATTACTTAGATTAGTCCATGCATTTTTGACAAGAATTATAATTAAAAAATAATTTTATCTGTATCTCACATATCACACAATTCAATCATTCAGTTACATTCAGAAGAGTCACGCAATCATCTCACAATGAATTTCAGAACATTTCCGTCTCATACTCCCTGTTAGCTCGCCCATCTCCCCTCGAACCTCTCCTGCCATGTCCCTAGATAATTATTAGTCCAGTTACTATCTATGTAGATTTATGTATCCTGGATTTCATAAGCAGAAAATCAAACAAAAAACAAGCAGGAAGCAAACAAACCCACAACAACTAGACATAGAAACACCTCAATCAAAAAGAAAGCAGAAAATACTAAAAATGGAAATAATTTTAAAATAGGTAAAAAGGAATATCAAATGATACGGCATTACATTTTAACTTACCATATATACTCGTGCATAAGTCGAGTTTTTCAGCACAAAAAATGTGCTGAAAAACTGGGGTTCGGCGTATACACGGGTCAGTGGTACCCCAACGAGGTGTAACATCTCGCGGGTGATTGCCGTTTTCCGCTGTTCATTCAAAGCCCCGCTGACACTGCAGGGCTTTGATTGTTTGCTTACTCACATCCAACCAGTCAGAGGCATCCTATGACGTGGACGGCTCCAATGTGCAGAAGCACCCGTAGTGATTCACTTACTCCGGCAGCTGAACGGGTAAGGATGTGTCCATGGCTGCGTGCCGTCTCTCCCCTCTGGTCTCTGTGTTAATTCACATCCTGCATTTCCCACCCTAGGCTTACACTCGAGTCAATCAGTGTTTCTAGTTTCCTAGGTACCTCGGCTTATACTTGGGTTGGCTTATATTCGAGTATATACGGTAACGACATTGGCCACAGTGGACCTTTCAGTGCACCCTGTCTGATAGCAAGGCTATTTGCATGTCTGGACAATAGTCAGACAGGATTCACCAGAGGCTGGATCCGCATGGGCTCCCTACAAAGGGATGTTGGGCTTCTACTGTCAACCATAGATTTCTGCAAACGGGATGTTCACAATTGAAGCTCTGACACCATTCTCTCCTTCAGATTTGGATTTTATTATTTACTATCCTTGGATCATACAGAGGTAGATTTCATTTTTATCCATTACCCAGTGTACTTACTCAGAGGTAGCAGCAGATTCAAATTCAGAAACTACAGTTGTTGGTTAATTCATGAACCTTATGTTATTGAAATATGCCTGTGGGATCATCATGTTGTTGCTAGTTACTGTGGAGTTGATTCTGACTCACGGTAACCCCATGTGGTACATTTGCCCGCAGAGTTTCAAACCTATGTCCTCCCAGAGGCAGGCTAGTGTCCGAAGAAGCTTCTGGTGAATTTGAACTGTCAGCTTTCAGCTCGTATTAAGCACTGAAACATTTATGCCACCCAAAAGACTTTCAAGGCTGTAGTCCTTAAGAACGTTTCTCCCTGTGTGTTTGGGTCCAAAGGCCTGATGATGTCCTGGAAAATGGACTATTGAATATTCTATGGAGCATGATTCTCCTCAGCTTATCTGCGTTTATTATAGAATGAAGCTTAGTCTTTAAGAAAATGAGTTTGAGGCCTGAGAACAGAGTTGAGAGCCCAAATGATGTCCATGCAATATGATTATCCGCTGTTTGAGCTGGGATTCCCAATAGTAACATTTAAATGCCTGCCATCTAAGAAGATTACAGGAAAAAAACAAACGCATTATTTCTTTGACCGATATTTGGGTTTACATTGCTGCTGCTTCCTGCCTAAGAATGTCTATCGCTCCCCTATACTAACATTCTGCTAAGTATTTCCCATGCAAGAGAAAGTTTGACAAACTACCTGCCTAATTCTCACTTTTACTATATATATATATATATATAATCATATATATATGATTTCATACATATTTTTTGTCTACCCAATTCTATGGTGATTTCTCTTATGGGAAAAATGCATGTATCTTTCTATACATTTTCATTTGCTGTCTTAAAATGTTTTCAACAAGGCTTATTTGTTTTTTAAAAGTCTATAAAGGATAACAGTTGTATGAGCCCCTAATAAAATGTAAAAAAATTAAAAAAAAGAAGTCTATAAAGGATAAAGTATCATATTTAAAACTAAGTTTTAAGTTATATTACTATATATAGTAAAAGAAACAATGAGCTGTTTTTTAACTTCTGCCCTTGTTAAAACTCACAAACGACTGTCCCCTGGCAATGTGACCCAGTCCTGGGTTTTCTACTCCCATAAACAGTCCTAATCTTGGAAACCCAAGAGGGTCGATATGAGTCAGCATTTACTCGATGACAGTGAGTTAATATTAATTGACATCTTTTTATGTTTCACAAACAACTCAAGGAATTGAGAGCTCTTTAATTCCATTGATCACCTCATGGTTTTTATGTTACTGCCATATTCTCCACATGTTTTAAATCTAATAAGACATTCTCTTTAATGTCTTTATCCCTCAATGTTTATTTACAGTTAGTCTCATATTTACCTCTTCTATGACTCATTTTCCCTCTCATATTTCCTAGCTCACCCGTTAGATAATTTTCTCTGTGCACGAAGGACTCCCTCTAGTATTTCCATTAGCGCCTCTGTTGATGATACATTCTCAGGTTTTGCTTACTACAAAATGTCGTTCGTTTGAGTTTATTTGTAATGACAGTTTTATAAAATATGGAATACTTTGTTGGCAATAATATTTCTTCCCCAGCACTTTGAAAATACCATTTCCTTAGCTCCTGGCCGCTATCATTGATGATCAGTCTCATTGTTGTTTATTTACATAGGGATGTGCATTTTTTTTCTTCCACTCCTTAAGTATTTGCTTGATAGTAGATTTGGTGTTTCACTTTGGTGGCATTATTTCTGTTTATTTTGTTTGGCATTAGTAGTGATTTTCTACCCATTTAATTGACTCATTTGTTTTGAAAATGTCCTCTTTTCTTCTGGGGCTCTAATCTCAATTACTGTATTTTGTGTATGACACACACACACACACACACACACACACACACACCTTGTATATCTATCACTTGTCAAGAAACCTATTATACATATGTCTGTGTGCTGCTCCAGTTTTAAACTTTTTGTGAGAGGTTTTATCTACAATAAACTAATGTCTCATTATAAGGTAATGAAAATGTCTGCTATAAATAACCATTCGGTTTTTTAAAATGGAAAAAATAGTTCTCTAAGAGTGGTTGGCAAGGATTCCTGAAATGCATTCTTGAACTTTAAGTTATTTTCAGAGAAGTTCTTGCTGAAGACAAAAATTGGGCAAGAAAATGAGAGAGAACAATGGAAGAATACAGAATTTGCTTAAGAACTTAAAGGAAGTGAAAGAGGAGAAAGGAGCGTATAGAGAGGATAGACTTTCAGTCAAGACGTTCTGTAACATGGAACCCGGCCGAGCAGAGGTGGAGCGCTCTGATGAGAGTCAGAGAGACCTGGGGGGGGGGGGGGGGGGAGGTCAACCAGTAGCAGCAGCAGCAACAACAAGACGTCGCATCTGCTTCTGGGAACAGGGCAGTCTGGTCAACCCTGGAAGGACACTAGGAATCTGCTCAACGGTGGCAGGTTTTTTGCCTTTTATTAAAAATTTCAAGATGACATATTCTAAGCGCAAGGAAGCGTCTCACTGTCTTCGCCTCTCTCCTTCCCCGCACAGTCTTCATGCTCTCTGTATTTCAAAACTTCGAAAGAAGAATACTTTCCGAAACAGAGGTGAGACAACTCATTACAGATTTCTGTGGCGGCTTCATTTGGAAGCTGGAGTTCTGGCTTTCGTTTTACCTGCGTCATGTTTGCATCTCTCACTTCTTATGGGCGCCCTGGTGGCTTAGTGGTCATGCATTGCGCTGTGTGCGATCAGCAAGGTCCGCATTTTATTTATAATAATTACTATTTTCTAAGATCATTTTATTGGGGGCTCTTACAACAATTCGTACATCAGTTGTATCCCGTCTATTTGTACATATGTTATCATCATTCCTTTGTAAACATTTACTTTCTATTTAATTATTCTGGGCGTTCATGGAGAGCCCAATTACTGGATGCAGACCACTGCTGTTCTTTATTTAGACTCTTTTTTGAATTATATGAGGGGTGCTCCTCCACCCACCCCTGCCCCAAACCGGAATAAAGCACCACTGGGTGGAGACTTCCTAGTACAAAATTTTCCTGCTAGGCAAGCATGGAACAACTCACTCTGACTTAATACACCTAGCAGAGTCACTTGGGAAGATTATCTCTGTGAAGTTTTTCATAAAAGTAATTTTGCTCCAACCCCATTTTTAGTGAGTCTGTGAAATTTTGTTTCCTGCTTTGGAAAAAAATGCCACAGAACCAGCTGTGAGGCGAACACAAATTACAAGACAGAGCTATGGGAAAAACTCAAGTGTATGGGAAAAACTCAAAAAAAGGTAAAATATCGATTGATGAGAGACTTTGCTCATTCTGGACATCTGTCAACTTCCTGAATGGAAAAAATGTAGACTTGTAGTATATTTGGAGTTTGTTCCACCAGGTCAGATTGTTCATCAAGCTTTCTATTTAGAGCAGTGGTTCTCAACCTTCCTGATGCCACAATCTTTTAATCCAGTTTCTCATGTTGTGGTGACCCCCCCAGCCATAAAATTATTTTTGTTGCTACTTCATCACTGTAATTGTGCTACTGCTATGAATCATCACGTAAATATCTGATATGCAGGATATATTTTCATTGTTACAAATTAAAAATAATTAAAGCATAGTGATTCACCACAAAACAGTATGTAATTATATATTGTGAAATATTTATTTCTAATTACAAATAAATGAAAATTTGTCTTGAAGCATAGTGTAGCATGGGTAACAGTCTTCACTCAGGGTACTTGTATGTGGGCATATCTGCATGTGGGCGGACCCATCTGGAGCCGGGTAGAGGAGTGGTGTCTCGGTTCCTAAGACCATCGGAAATATGTTTTCCCACGATCTTAGGTGACCCCTGTGAAAGGGTCGTTTGACCCCCAAAGGGGTCGTGATCCACAGGTTGAGAACCACTGATTTAGAGGTTCTGAAAAGATTGCATAACAGTGTGCGACAAAGCTGGATTTGTGGCAGATGGGGGATTGTTTGTGTTACCAATGTAGCCATCTCAGTGTGCCAGTTTTTGGCAAAAAAAAAAAACCAACCCCAGCATGCCTCTCTTGCCCCATGCACCTTACTCACCCGCCCTCGCTCCATGCAACTTCTTCATATTTCTGAGAATGCAGAGGACATGAAAGGACAGCCATTTGATGACTTAGAAAAGGTGAAGAAAAAACCGAGGCCATCCAAACAGCTGCGTTTGAAAAATGTTTCTGAGAACGGAATTGCAAAGTTGACAAATGCATTAAGTGTAATGGAGAGTCCTTTTAAGGTGATTGATATGGTTGTTTTGTTAAAAAAAATTAAATACATAGCTTTGAAAAATAAATTCCAGTGTTTTTAGGAGGGTTCCTCCTCATAGATCTATGGGCATGTACGATCTACGCTTCTGGTACTTGCTCCGCCAGAAGCTGTGACTAAACTCTCTCCCTTACCCTCCTTTTATCTCTGACCCTCTTTCAGGCATTTCTTTGGCCAGCTGCCTGATGTCCATAGTTGCCTGAAGTTTGACAAGGCAGAATGACTCACCTAGCTTCAGAACAACATCATCAATGCCAACACAAAGTAGACCAGATGCACCATCCAAAATACCCCTTCAAGGTTATTCCAAAGCCAGCACTGAGCCAGGAGCTGGTCCAGAAATACATCAAGATGTTTTGGCCTGGGTGTCACTTCCCTACTTGGCAAGTTCGGGCTGGAGAAATTGGAACAGAGATTTCTTTTTATCCTCGCTTATACGCTTTCCTTTCAGATATGTATCTTTTACTTGACCCGTTTCTAATATGACACACTTGCTTCAGCTTTTACTATTATTTATAGTTTATTAGAAAGCAGTGAAAATTCTACATTTTTTTCTACCTTCTCTTAATTACCATGCCCAACTATTCTCTTCATCCTAACTCGACTTCTTTGAGCAAATAAATAATTGAATGAACAAATATTAGTTGCATATTTGTACTTTCATATTAGGGCCCAAATAATTTCTAAAGTTGATGTGTTCTTTTTTTTCTTGGTCTTGGGCAATCATACTTACCTTTGGGGTCTCTGTCTAGCCTGGAATGCTCTGCTAACTCTTTCCACTTGAAATTTTTTGTAAATGACTGATTAAAGCAATTTTAGTTTTATTAATCAAAAATTGCCTTTAACTAGTCCTAAAACTACTTTATAGAAATATACCTTGCTTCCAGTTGGATGGAGGACACCTTTGGAGTCGGGAAAACAGCCTCTTTTAATTTTCTCCTTGAATCTTCAAATCCCAAAGTAATCGTGCCCTTATCCTAATGTTGAAGAGCATGAGCTGTTCATGGACATACTCTTGCTAAGTGGAGAAGCTAGGATAGAATTAAGCATCCTTACTCCAAACTCTGATCCTTCTACCCCAGTGTACACTTTCCCATTAAAAAAACCCTCTTCAGCCTTCTATAAAATCTTTCACAAGTCATAAGAATTAAAAGAAAGGAAGACTCAATAATTGAATGTCTGTATGAGTTTTTCCAGTGACTCTTCATATATTTATTTGGGAATGGATCTACATGATATTTGTATCCAGGGAACAGATAAATACATATGAAATCACGTAATACATAAACATGGACATAAGCATATAAATGTAATAAATGACTAGTATTTAATTAGTAGGTACTGTTTTTGGGGTGTGCCAGTAAATAAATTCTGATTCGTAGCAAAAACTATAATACAGAGTGGAAGGGCCCCATAGGCTTCCTGGCTGGTAATTTTTATGGACGTCAATTGCCTGTGTTCTAGAAATGATTAAAATCCTAATGCAAATGATGGATTTCAGGGTGTTATGTCAAGGTTTCTACCTTCTATTTTATTTTCATCATTTGACTAAATGGGTTCATTTACAAAGAAGTCAATTTCTGATCATATGCCTTGATTTACTCTTATGTTATTGAGATATACTAATAACCCTCCTTTGTATACATGCATGCTGGTAAACATCCAAAACATATACAGATAACATTATCAAACTGATGCCAAGACCATCTTCCCGAAGCCAGCTCTCTTGGCAATGGTATGAAGCATTTCGGTTCAGTTCATATTGTAATGGAAGAACATTAAAAGATACTTTTATCAGACCAAGACCAGACTTTCCAGGAACTGGCTTCTCTAGTTCCTGCAAGGAAGTTAAAATGGTAGAATCTCTATACATTGCCTTTCTGCTTTATCAAAGGTTACAAAGTATAATTGCCATTACTCATTTTCTTCTCTGATCAAGAGACTGTGATTTGAAAGAAAGAAAAGAAAGAGAAATCCTAATGATAGGTTCTCAAACATTATCAGCATTTCCTTAAGTGATCTTTTGTGCTAGAAATGCACCTTTCATGCCTGAAACAGTTGAAACTCATAATACAAAATGGTGAGGCTTTAGCACAATGTAGTCTAGACAGAAATCGGGTGACAATACGCTTAAATCATTGTTGCGAAACTAAAAAAAAAAATTGTGAATGATGCAAAATTACTTTTAATTGCTTCTTGGTGCCAGGTTCTGCCCCTCAACTGAGCTTTTTTTCCTCTTGCTTCTTCCTCTGTCCCAGAAGAGTTTTAAAGTAACTCCCCTGATGACAGGCAGAGATTTAAACGGTAAGGTTTGCACCACAGCTACCTGTGTCTAAATGGAGATTGTCTATCTGCTCTTCAGTTCAGCTCCGCCATTGCCAGTTGTTCGGTATACCTGCATTGAGGAATGTTGGCTCCCCACCCTGCCAAGACTAGTGCCAATTGTTTCATAAATTGGCAGACCCAAAGTGGTGCTGTAAATCAAGACAGTGCCCTAGCAACCAAATGATCCACCTCTTAGATTATCTCATATTCTCTGACCCTTAATTGAAAGAAAGCTCATATTTCCTCCCTGTCAGAATTCAGTTTTTCTCTTAATTATATGCAGCAAAGAAGATTTTCATTGTGGTGGTGGGTTTCTTTCCTCTGCATTTCAGGCCTTTTAAATTAGAATGCAGTCTTCACGTACACGCACACACACAAATTAAAACTTCATAGTTGTTTCCTTTAATCTTTTATTTAAAAAAATATACTTTTTTTCCCTGTTAGGTTAGGATCAGTTCCAATTTCCAATCCCCAATTTAGATGATATGCTCTGAAACTAACTCCAAACATTGACTGAGTTTGAAGGTCACAGTGCTATTGATTGATTTCTAGTTATAATGTATGTTGTCCTAACATGAGTTGTGTTTTTTTCCCCCTATAACATTGGGCTGAGTCCAAAAATGCAAGGATCAAAGCATGTGGACTTGTTGCTTTCATGTTTGGCATATAAAGGGGCTGGCAGTCACCAATGTGGTCTTGGCTGGGCCCTGCTTATTTTCGTTCTCTGATGTGAAACAGTTGGGAATCACAGACCCTCCAACAGCTAGAGTGGACTCAATAAAAATTGGCTTAATAATGTGCCAAGCATTTGGAAGTGCCAGTTGCCACAGTTTTCCAGCAGTTATTGGGCAGGATTTGTTTCTTTCTTTCTTTTTGTAGAAGAAGGAATTTGCTGGGAAATTTGTTGTAGGACCTACATTTGACACAGGAAAAGTACTCACCATGGTAACCTGACTTTATCATCTTTGATCTTGTTTTGTTCCGAATTTTAGAGTTTTCATAAATGATGGTTTCTTTTACCTGCTGATTTGTCCCTCTTGAAAATTAAACAGGGCCGCAACAATTCTGTCCAAAGTTCCCAAATTTAAAAAAGTTCTCTAATATTGAGCATATTTATAAACGTTATTGTCGATGCAAGCGTTTATTTGGTTAGGGTGAGGAAATTTTATGATCAATTCCTTCATATCGAACTCCATGACGATGTTGTTCTTTACATTGAAAGATGCAATTATGAGTTTAGGCTTATAATTGTTTTTCACTATTTAGGAATTTTCATTGGCTTTGAAAATATGAAGTTTTTTAATACACCATCATTTTATTGTTCTTGAGTCCCTTGTTTTTCACCTACCCAAATAGTCACAGTTGGCATGTTTCTTATAGATTAAAACATTCCGAGTTGTTATTAGATGCCACTGAGTCACGTCTGACAAATAGAAAAGAACAGATAAAAAGAGAAGCTCTCCTAAGGCAACTATAATCCACATCAGGGGAAGAAAGAGGAAGCAGAGTTGTCAGAGTATAGTAATATATTTGCAGTTAAAGTAGAACCACAGTTTAAATGTGAACTTCTCCTATAGCCGTTGGCAAAAAATGAAAAGATTTTCAATATTATTTGTGGTGAAATTAATTAAAAACAGATTGCGATACAACTTTGGAAAGCAAAATCTAAACACTTGGTATACTGCATCAGTGAGGGTGAGATTCTACCTGTGTTTTTCCTGTATTGATGCAATAAATGGAGACCATTTATATTAACAAGAAACTAAAAGAAGAAAAAAGAAACTAAACACCAGTCGCATTTTTTAAATGTACAGACCTCTGAACAAATACATTTGTCTCCAGGCAGGTTGCTCTGCCTGTGCATGATGGCATTCGTTTGAGACCAGGCTATTCACTGCAGAATTACCTTTCATTGTCACCTTCAGCCTCTTTACTGGACTTTCATGAGAATCTAGTGAATCAATTGGAGGCACTGATGGGTAAGTCCTGGGTTCAATTCCCAGCCACTGCACTTCCTGCACCAGCATCGCCCATGGGTCCCTAGAAGTTTGACATTTGCTGGAGAGCTTGCAGCAAAAGGTGGCCTAAGAACAAAGCCCTGACGACCTACTTCTCAGCAGCAGTAGCCAGGGAAAGCCCTGTCTCAGTTTCAGTGATCTCACAACTTGTGGAAGCTCAGACTGTTAAAGCGTTGGTGGCCCACTCAGCAGCACCTGAAATCAATAAGGAAAAAAAGATACTGCATCCATAAAGTAGAAACGATGTTTCTGTTCTGTCTTAATTAAGAAGATATGGATGAGGATGTATAAGAAGCTGGTAGTTGTAGATTCCTCTGAAAACAAAGACATCACTACTTCTCTTACTTTTGCAGTACTGAGAATGTTTTTTTTAAAAAAAGAAATCATTTTATTGGGGGCTCGTACAATTCTTATCACAATCCCTACATACATCCATTGTGTCAAGCACATATGTACATTTGTTGCCCTCATCATTCTCAAAACATTTGCCTTCTACTTGAGCCCTTAATATCTGCTGCTCATTTTCCCCCCTCCCTCCTGTTACCTCATGAACCCTTCATCATTCATAAATTATTATTATTTTGTCATATATTGCACTTTCTGATGTCTCCCCCTGCCTTCTTCTCTGCTGTCCCTCCCCCTGGGAGGAGGCTATATGTAGATTCTTGTAATCAGTTTCCCTCTTTCTACCCCACATTCTCTCCACCCTCCAGGCTTCGCCACTCTCACCACTGGTCCTGGAGGAGTCATCTATCCTGGGTTCCCTGTGTTTCAGTTGCTCTCTGTGCCTATGTACATCCTCTGGTCTAGCCAGATTTGTAAGGTAGAATTGGGATCATGATAGTGGGGGGAGAAAGCATTTAAGAACTAGAGGAAAGTTATATGTTTCATCGTTGCTACCGTGCACCCTGACTGGTTCATCTCCCCACTGAGAATGTTTATATGAAGCTCTTCATTCGCCTTGTAAATCACATTAAAAGGAGTAATGATTGGCCAGCTCCGAAATAATCCAGTAATAAGAATATCTGTAATAAGGACCCATACTCTATTTTAATGCCTCAATCACAGTCTGAGAGCATCTAGTTTCTATCAGCTTTCTATCATGTGAGATGGCCAGTTAAGTCAGTCAGTTCAATTCCATAAAACAATGAATTCCCTAGGTTAATACCATTAAGAGCAAGTCTGGACACAGTCAATGAACAGTCTTGAGCATAGATGTATCTGTCATATTAGAAGGAAATAGAAATTTCAGAGTCTATGAATTCTTATCACTCTAACTTTCATCAGGCATTTGCTGCAAAAACGGACTCTCCAAACAGCCCCCCTGAGTCAATGTATAGAGAGACATTTGACAAGTGAACCCGTTGGAAACCAGAGGTGTTGAAACCTATTTGCACTTTGTACTTTGACATTCTAGCTAGGCCAAAATTCTAAGTAACAGGCCCCACAATTCAAAAGAAGTATATATTTTTAAATTTTATTTTAAATCACTTTCTTGGGGGCTGGTACAGCTCTCATCACAATCCATCTATCCACCCATTGTGTCAACGACAGCAAATGAAGTATATTATAAAAACAATAAAATCCTTAAAGAGCACTTCACCTTAGTTATAATTTTATGAATAAGGAAATAGAAAACATTCATTAAGCAGTGGAGTTTATTTTGGAGCTAATTTTCCACACGTGAAGAAAGATTCATCTGAGACTGAAGAGTTTTTTTGTACATTGTGATAAAAGAAGGCAAACCAGGTGACTGGGTGAGTTTAAACTCTCTCTGTCATGTACCGGCTTCACAGTGTACTCCTCTTCACAGTGCACTCTCTTCACAGTGTACTCCTCTTCACAGTGTATCTTCTTCACAGTGTATCCTCTTCACAGTGTACTCCTCTTCACAGTGTATCCTCTCCACAGTGTATCCTCTCCACAGTGTATCCTCTTCACAGTGTATCCTCTTCACAGTGTATCCTCTTCACAGTGTATCCTCTTCACAGTGCACTCCTCTTTACAGTGCACTCCTCTTCATAGTGTACTCCTCTTCACAGTGTATCCTCTTCACAGTGTATCCTCTTCACAGTGTACTCCTCTTCACAGTGTATCCTCTCCACAGTGTATCCTCTTCACAGTGTACTCCTCTTCACAGTGTACTCCTCTTCTTCACAGTGCACTCCTCTTCACAGTGTATCCTCTTCACAGTGTATCCTCTTCACAGTGTATCCTCTTCACAGTGTACTCCTCTTCACAGTGTACTCCTCTTCACAGTGTATCCTCTTCACAGTGTACTCCTCTTCACAGTGTACTCCTCTTCTTCACAGTGCACTCCTCTTCACAGTGTATCCTCTTCACAGTGTATCCTCTTCACAGTGCACTCCTCTTCACAGTGTATCCTCTTCACAGTGTATCCTCTTCACAGTGTATCCTCTTCACAGTGTACTCCTCTTCACAGTGTACTCCTCTTCACAGTGTATCCTCTTCACAGTGTACTCCTCTTCACAGTGTACTCCTCTTCTTCACAGTGCACTCCTCTTCACAGTGTATCCTCTTCACAGTGTATCCTCTTCACAGTGCACTCCTCTTCACAGTGTACTCCTCTTCACAGTGTATCCTCTTCACAGTGTACTCCTCTTCACAGTGCACTCCTCAAACGTATTCATTAAGAAAGCAAAGAGCAGGAAGAGACACAGTGAGTAGTCTGTGTCCTGGGTATTTGGGGTTCCTACGCATAATGGAAACATTGCAAGTGATGTTCTCGAAGGTCGAGGGTCCTTTGCTACAACTTGTTCACTTTAACATTTAACACACTTGACTATTTCATAACCTTCTTCTTTTCTTTTTTGAGGTAAAGCGTGTGGTAAACTTATAGAGTTTCCAGTATTGATTGAATACCAGTTTTAGAAATTGTTGTTAAAAATAAAACAAAACATAAAACCCCCCAAACAAACTCACTCCGATTGAGTCCGTTTTCACTCATATCCATCCACCTGTAGGGCAGAGTTGATCTGTCCCTGTGGGTTTTATGTCCCTGTGCAGGTTATGTTGGGCTGCTAATTGCAAGGTCAGCAGTTTGAAACCACCAGCTAGCTTCCAGTTGCTCCTTGAGAAAGAATGGGCCTTTCTACTCCCATAAAGAATCCGTCTCTGAAACTTACTGCCCTATAGGGTCACTAGGAGTAGGCATTGACTTGATGGAAGTGAGTTTAGCTTTGGTTTAACTGTTTATAGGAATAGAAGCCTAATTTTTCTCCAGAGAAGTCCATGGTTTTGAACTGCTGACCTTAAAGTTAATAGTACTCCTTCTAACCTCTATACCACCTGGACTCCAACAGATCAATATATTCCAAATTTCTACTTTATTGGGGGTGGTGGTGGTGGCGTTAGGTATAATTAGTCCAATATGTAGGCAAGGCAACAAAAATAAAAATATTTATTTTAAGGCTCTTAAAATGTGAGAGTACTCAAATTATTAGTTGTTCAGAAAGATTATATTTGACTCATACCTAGAAAATGAAAGTTCTGCAGCTTCTCAAGCCATTATGGATTCAGTAACACAGAAATACAGAAGGGTGGAATGTGGAAGCCCAATGGAGCTGAATGTGTTTCTTTGTGTTTTCTATCTGTGTCCCTCCACCAGCCTGGCTGGGTCTTACACACTGCAGCCTTCAAAGCTGTTCACTTATCTTCTCCCTCCTTTCATTCCAAAGCTGGTGGATGAGAGTTCTGAGTGAGAAAAGGATGTCAGTGACTGACGTTACAGCAATGCAGACGAGGCAGAGCTAAGTCATAGCTGTTCCCATTGTTGGGCACCATCGAGTCAGTTTGGATTCGCCAGGACCCTGTGAACAAGAGAATGAAACACTGTCCAGTCCTGTGCCATCTTCACAATTGTTATGTTTGAGCCCATTGCTAAAGCCACGGGGTTACTCCATCTCATAAAAGATCTTGCCCTTTTCTACGGCCCTTCTACTTTCCCACTCATGATGTCCTTTTCCAGGGACTTGTCTTTCCTGGGAACATGTCCTGTGTACACAAGATGATGTGAGTCACAGTAAGTTTTATATCGAGGAAGCCTGGTGGCACGATGATCAACCAAAAGGTTGTTTGTCAGAGAAAGATCTGGTAGTTTGCTTCTGTAAAGATTCCACTCCAGAAAACCCCATGTTACAGTCAGATTATTATGAGTTAAAAATCCTCTCAGCAGCTCCTAACATGAAGCCTTGTATATTTGTATACTAATGATGTTTTTTCTCATAGTAAACATTTTGGCATTCATTTCAGATTCTTTTATTGGTAAAAATTGTAGGATGAGAAACATTTCATCAAAGCATCGTCGGACTTTCAGATGTTGACTGCATACACATACAGTCTTCATAAGTTAGAAATCACTGTGTGAGAGAGCACATGTGAGAAATAGGGAAGGAGCTAGGGAGAAAGAAGGCAAGAAAATGCTAGGTCATACAACTCAGGCACCCTTACAGAAAGCTTGGAGACACAGAAACCATATGTGAGCTTTTAGCTAATGAAACAAAATGCCAAAATGTGGTGGCTAAAGTCATCGCACCCAAAATGTAATTGGACATATGCTCACTTACTTGCTTATTATGAAAACATTTAAATACAGCTTTTTTGAACTCGGGCTAGGTGTAAGTATTGGACTAACATAATTATGTAATTGTCTCACATGGAAAGAATGCATCTGTGCCGTGGTGCAATATGGCATTAAGAGAAGTAAACAGTGTCTGAGCTGAAACAGATAAGACTTAAGCAACACCATTGCTTCTATTTACCATTAGTGGGGGTGGGGAAAAGAAAAAGAACTTATTAATTTCACCCTGAAGCACGTTCCCAGTGAATATGCTATTTGGCTGGAGTACTTGTGGTAGATTCATCATGTGCATGCAAATGAATGTCAGTCTGTTTGGATAATCAATGCAAATTTCATTTTTTTTTTCAGTCCAAAAGAACAACTTTTACAAGTCTGTGGAAATTGCCAGAATGTCAGATTTTGGTTGCTAAATACAATTCATGCACTGCATGGGTGTGGATTTCACATGTGAATTCCATCAAGAATATCAAACCAGGGCTTCCCCTACACATGGCTCTTTTAAGTTGATCACTCTGTTTAGCTTAATTTATTTATTTGTTGTCTGGCTTTTAATTGAATACTTAAAAGTAAGATGCAGTTATAAAAAATAAAAATGAAGTTCCTGAAATAGCTCCTGTAAGGCTTAACGAGAGGGGGGAAAAGAGCAAAAAGAGGTTGTTTCTTTTTTAATTAAGAAATTAATAGGAAAGAACAGACATGTAATTAACCAGAAATGAAGAAAAATGGACACATCTGTATTATCTCAGAACGCATTTGTGTGGGAATTTGTAAAAGATCGTATGATGAATTACATAGAAGAATATTAAAATAAATTTCCTTTCTCAAAACAAGGTAGCATAAGAAACTAAATAAACACTGATGAAATGTGTAGAGGACATTTGTAAAGCAACTTTCAGCCCATCTAAGAGAACATAAACCAAATTAAATAACAATGGCAGGCCTTGACATTATACAAAGCTCTTGCCCTTCCATGACATCATGTTATATTCATCTCCATAGATGATGTAGTGGTTAATGTCATGCATCAACTTGATTAAGTTATAATTTTCAGTGGTTTGGCAAACATTGAACTACTTGCTCTTCCATAATGTAAGACAATATAATCACTTCTATGATGTGATCCGCTGTGGTCAGCCATGTTTGTAAGCAAATTTCCCTGAGGGTGTGGCCTGTACCAACTATACTGAACCTTCTGGAAAAACTTACTTCCTTCTTCTTGATCTTACATTAAACTCATTGTCATCCGAACTTTGGTTCTTTGACTGGAGCCAGTCTGTCCTGGTGCCTGGATTGGGGAATTTACCTGCTCCAGCAACCCTGGGAGTTAGAATCTTCCAGTTTGATGTTCGATTCACAGAATGGTGAGATTCCAGTCTCCACAAAGGTGTTGAGTAATTCTTTTGGGACAAAAAAATCTCTTTCTATATTTATAGGTTATGTGTTGCCTAATGTCCATTCAGGCAACATCGTACTGCATATATATCCATGGTCTCATAAAATTAGTCTGATCAGAGAATGAGGCCTACTGGATATACTTTGCTTAGTAGGAAGATTCAATTGGTCTTTCTTTCTTTTTGAAATCATTTTATTGGGGCTCATACAACTCTTATCACTGTCCATACATACATCAATTGTGTCAAGTCCATTTGTACATTCGTGGCCGTCATCATTCTCAAAATATTTTGTTCTCCACTTAAGCTTTTGGTGTCAGCTCCTCATTTTTCTCCAGGAACCTTTGATAATTTATAAATTATTATTGTTTTGTCATGTCTTACACTGTCCGATGTCTCCCTTCACCCACTTTTCTGATGTCTATCCCCAGGGAGGAGGTTATATGTAGATCCTTATAATTGGTTTCGCCTTTCTACACCACCTTCCCTCCATCCTCCGGTATCACCACTCTCACCACTAGTCCTGAAGGGATCATCCATCCTGGATTCCCTGTGTTTCCAGTTCCTATCTGTACCAGTGTACATCCTCTGGTCTAGCCAGATTTGTAAGGTAGCATTGGGATCATGATAGCGAGGGCATGGAGGGAGAGCGGGGAGGAAACATTTAATAATTAGAGGGAAATTGTATGTTTCATTGTTACTACACTGCACACTGATAGGCGTCTCCTCCCCACGACCCTTCTGTAAGGGATGTCAAGTTGTCTACAGTGGGGCTTTGGGTCCCCACTCCGCACCACCAAAAGGATCACATATCGTGAGACAGAGATGCTGGGTGATTGTATATTTGACAACTTTGTACTTTTTTGTTAGCAAGAGAAGGAGAAGGAAGCTGACGGGGTGGCCCTACTTCCATGAGAGTGGTTCAATGAAGAGGTGAGCTCGTGGCTTCACGGCTCCAGGGCTGCTGCATGAGAGACATGGAAGTCGACACTTTTCCCTGAACAACCCCTCCACCCACACCCCCACCCCAAATAAAAAACAAACTTCTTGTTTTTTCTAGTATCAGATCTAATAGTTTGAAATTCAAACCCATGGTGTCTGAAGTTAAAGAGAGGACATTGATTAGGAAGACATGACATCTTGAAATTTGGAATGGGGCCATTAAGTCCATTAATTATACTGAATCACTCTGGTTAACAGAATGATTCTTCTTACTCCCATCTAAAGCTAACTTGCTTCCTCAATAAAACCTTTTTCCCTTGTACCCTCATGTGATGTGATTAACTAAATTGTGCGTGGAGAATCTTTGTTCAAATTATCACCAGAGGCACTGTTTGGGACTATGCCAAGACAGGGCCCTTACAAGATATTTCTGAATATTCCAAGGACCCACTCTTACCACCCATTTTTGCTACTAAACCTATCTCTAGTCTTAAGTCCCAAAGAGGCCCAAGAGGAAGTACAAAGTATGAGCAAGGAGGAGGTACATTACACTCTAACAGAGCGACTTGATTTTTCTAATATATATAAACAGAAACCTGGGGACTATGTGTGAGAATGGCTACTAAGGATAATGGTGCAAGGATCGTAAATTTGGATCAGTGTGAGTTTATTGGTATAAAGGCTACTAAGCACAGATTCTTAATTCAATACTCCAGTTTGAGAGGTTAAAAAATGACTTACTAGTTTATTGGTTGGTTCGCTGAAGTATGGATTAATTGGTGGCCTGTGATAAATCAAATTGAAATGCCACACCTGATTTGATATAGGTAGAAATAGGTATACAAAGGGCTAAAGAAATTGCCATGTTAGAGTGGATTTATCAGGTTGGACCTTAAGATCTACTTTTGGAGGGCCCAGAGGACACATTAAAATTTTTTTTTTTACCACAATGGGGAAGAATAATTTTATGAAAGGAGCCTTAGAGTCGTGGAAGATTGCTGTGATTACTATTTTATGCAAATCAAATTTGACAGTATATTGCTCTAACCAAATTAAGACTCTAAATTGAAATGAGCTAGCTGAACCTTATGATAGTAGGAGGCAAGTGGCAGTCCTGAACCAACGAAGACAAAGTAAAGTGGCACCTGGTAATGAACAGCAGAGTCAGAACAGCAATTAGGATGGACTTACATAATGGAAGATTTAATCAGGGTATCCCTAGGAGTAACGTCTAGGTGGGAAATTTATTAAATATTTACTTGGTCTGTAAAAGGAGAAGAGTTCTAGGTCAAGTGAATTCCAGTGCAACTCAAATTGGTGGTAAGGAGGTATGGGAAGAAACGTGGGTGGATCTCATCAAATCGGCCAAAGAAGTGAAGATATTTATATCTCATCTGAATGCTCATCAAGGAGTGGCATTAGCAGAAGACTGCAGCAATCAAGTGGCGACGATGAAACTTTCTGTAGATACTAGTCTGCCTCCTTCTCCAGCCACTCTTGTCCTTGGTCAATGGACTCATTAATGAAGCAATGAAGGTGATGGGGATAGAGGTTATTCATGGAATTAGAGATTTGGACTTCCACTAACCAAGGACTACTGTGAATTTTGAGTGTCCAGCACATTAGCAACAGACACCAACACTGACTTCCTGATATGACATCATTGCTTCTACTTTCTATATGTTTGAAATGAACCTGTATGTCACAAAAGACTTCAAGTCTACTTCAGTTTTACTTTTCCTCCTTTTTCACTCACTTAGATTAATATTTATAGCTGAGGGGCAAGGGATCTGGAGGCTTGGCGGGGGGTGGTTTAGCAATTTTAATTTTATTTTTAATTAATTTTTTCTTGCTAAAACCCCAATTCCCTCTCTCCCTGTTTCTGCCCCTGTTCCTAGTCTCCTTGTAATGAGCAATGTCTTGTCTATTGGTGTATAAATCACATTTCTTCATCTTTATTTTTTCTTATAACAATGGTGATATTGACTATTTATCGTTGTAAGCTGTCTTATTGGTATATAAAATTCCATAGTATGGATGTACCAGAGCTTATTTATCCATTTCTCTATATTTGAATTTTTGGTTGTTTCATTATTTTTCTTTTAAAAATTGCTTCAATAAACATAGGTGAACCTATGCCTGTTCATGCTATATTCTTAATTTCTTTACAGTATATACCTAGTAGAGAGATTGTTGGATCAGAAGGTACTTAGCTCAGCATTTCTTTAAGGAAGTGCCATACTGATTCCATAGTGGTGTATGATTCTACAGTATACCAGCCATGTAAAGCATTCCTATTTCTCCATATCCTCTCTAGCATTTGTTATTGTCTGTTTTATAGAGTTTTGTCAAAAGTGTCAGTGTGAGGTGATATCTAATAGTTGTTTCAACGTGTATTTTTCTTATGGTTAGTGATCATGGACATTTCTACATAAGGCTGGTGGCTGGATGTTGTCTTTGGAAAATTGTCTATTTGTGTATTGCGTTTATTTTTTGACTGGTTTAATTGTATTTTTCTTGTTAAGATGTAGTTTTTCTATAGATTTCAGAGATTAACCCTATATCTGATGAATTATTACTGAATATTTTCTCCCAATCTGTGGGTTCTCTGTTGACTCTTTTGATGAAGTCATTTGGTATGCATAAATGTTGTGTATAAATGTATGTTCTAGTTCTTTACTTTGTCTTTTATAGTGTGGATATTTTTCATGATGTTCAGTAGTATCTTTATGCCTTGTATTAGGATCCCTAGTTTGTCCCTATTTTTAAGTTGGCGGTCATAATAATTGTGTGGTATATTTAGGTCTTTGATCCATCTTGAGCTTGCGTTTCTACATTGTGTGAGGTAAGGGTCTTTTGAAGGTTAAGATCCAGTTTTTCTCAACATCATTTGTTGAAAAGGCTGCCTTTTGTTCATTTAATGTGTTTCAGTTCTTTATCAAAAATTATGTGTCTATAAGTACCTGGTTGTATTTCTTGTTTCTCAATTCTAATCCATTGAACTTCATATCTATTGTTGCACCAGTATGAGGCTGTTTTGATTACCATGGCTACATTGTAGATTTAAAGTCACAGAGGGAAAGGCCTCTTATTTGTTTTAATATTTTAATAGTGTTTTATGTATCCTAGATTTCTTTCCTTCCCATATAAAGTTAGTAATTAGTTTTTTTCCCACTTATTTGAAAATTTGCATCTGAACCTAATTGAATTTGCAAAGTAATTTTGGAGAATATTGACATTTTCACAATGTTTAGTCTGCCTTTCCAGGAGCATGGTAACTTATTGCATTTGTGTAAGTTTCTTGAAGGAGTATTTTGTAGATTTCCTTGTATAAGCCTTTTGTTTCTTGGGTAAGATTTATTCCTAAATATCTTTTTCTCTTGTGTAGTTATTGTAAATGGGTTTTTTTCTTGTGATGTCTTTTTTTGTCTTCATTATCCTTAATTTATAAGAATCCAATTATATATGTGGATCTTACAGCTTGCTACACTGACACAATTTTCAATTAGGTCAAACAATTATTTAATCAAATCTGTGGGGTTTTCTGTATATAGGATTATTTTGTCTGCAAATAAAGAGGCTTTTATTTCTCTAGGCCTATGTTTATACCTTTAATTTATTTTTGATATCTATGAGTAGCTAAAATTTCAGGAACTATATTAAATAAAAATAATGATAAAGGGCAACTTTGCCTAATTCTCCTTTGAGGAAGAACTTATTTCAATTTCTCTTCATTCAGTGAGATGCAGGTTATTGGTTTCACATATAAAGCTTTCTATTATGTTGATAATTCTCTCTTCTATGCATATTTTTTGAGCATTTAAAACAAAAATTATTTAGTTTGTATGGCTGAGAGCATCTCCCTCGTTTTTTTCTTCAACTCTTCTTTGTCATCCAATTGCTGTCCTTTCATGTCCCTCTGTATTCACGGAAATAAAAAGAAATTGCATGGGGCAAGGTCAGGTGAGGAAGATGTTGGGGGCAAGAGAAGCATGCTGTTATATACCAAAACTGGTGCACTGAGATGGCTCCATGAGCAGGTGCATTGTTGTGGTGGCAAAACAAGCCCCTGTCTACCACAAATCAAGCCTTTTTTGTTACACACTGTTATGCATTCTTCTCAGAACTTTAATAGAAATCTTGATAACAGTCTGACTTGGTGGAATGAACTCTGAATGTACTATCATCTGCATAAAAAACAAAACAAATGACCATCATTTTTATGGGAGGTACCCCCTCATATACAATCAATAATTTAATGATCATTCATTTTATACTTATCATTCAAGAAAACATTTTAGGGTGAGGTTAGTCTGCAAAAGTAATTTTGAACAAGGTAACGTTAAAGGCAGTCTGACAACAGGCATGAAGACAAACCTAGGATATGTCACTGATAGATGCAGAATAACGATAACGTGGAGAATAAGAGACACCAGCAGACTAAACAGAGTTGGCCAGTTTTGAAGACAACATTGAAGTCAAAGAACAGGGTAAAGTGCTTTCCTGCAAAACTAAGGAGCCATTGTGGCACAAGGGCTAATATTCAACTCCTAACCAAAAGGTTGGTAGTTCAAGCCTACTCAGCAGCACTTCTGGAGGCATCTGATAATCTAGTAGTCTAAAGATTACAGCCTAGAAAGCATTTGCGCCAATTTTATCCTGTCCACACCTAACAACAACCAGTCCCCAAATAGGTATTAAATTGCCTTGAAATGAAATGTACAGTTAGGGAACAATGAGAGATCTAAAATTGATGGTGAGGAGGGGATATGATGCCTGGTGGGGTGTAATCAAATGCACACAGCCAAGAGAAAGTACTGAGTTGAGTGAAGGTCGAACATGATAGTGGGACAGGAGGAAAGTACAAAAAATTGAAGGAAGAATTAGGAGGCAAAAGACATATATATAGAGGTATAAATATAGGTATGCACATACAGAAATATATTAATATATAATGGTAGGGATATAGGTCTCTCTATATATTTATGTTAAGTATTATGGTAGCAGATGGGCATTGGGTCTCTACTCAAGTACTTCCTCTGCACAAAAATCCTTTGTTCTAATAACCTGGACATCTATCAGGGAAGCAACAAAGCACATATGGAAGAAGCACACCAGCCTGTGTGATCATGAGGTGTTGATGAGATCAGATATCAGGCTTCAAAAGACCCAAACCAAACAAATATATCAATGTAAATGATGGGGGTCGGAGTGGAGACCCAAAGCCCATCTGTAGGCAATTTGATATCCCCTCACAGAAGAGTCACAAGGAAGGAATAAGTTGGCCAGGGAACAGTATAGCACAGCACTGATGGAACTCACAACATTCCTCTAGTTCTTTAATGCTTCCTCCCCGTGCTTTACCCGCCCCCCCCCCCACCCCAGTATCATGGCTCCAGTTCTACCTTATGAATCTGGGTAGACTGGAGTATGTACACTGGTACAGATAAGAGCTCTCAACACAGGGCATCCATGACAGATAACCCCCTTGATAACAGTAATGGGAGTAGTGATACCATTAAGGTAGGTGGAAGGTTGGGGAAGAAAAGGGAGAAATGGGGAACCAACTAAACTGATCGATGTATAACACCGCTCACCCCCACCCCCAGGGGGATGAACAACAGAAACATGGATGAAGGGAGATAGCAAATGATGTAAGATATGAAAATAATAATAATTTGTAATTTATCAGGGGTCCACAAGGATGGGGAGCAGGGAGAGTGAAAAAGAAGAGCTGATACCAAGGACTCAAGCATAAAGAAAATGTTTTGAAAATGATGATGCCAACATCTGTACAAATGTGTTTGATCCAACTGATGTTATTGATTGTTATAAGACCTATAAGATCCCCCAATAAAATGATTTATTAATAAAAAAGAAAGAAAATGTATTGAAAATGATGATGGCAGCAATTGTACAAGTATACTTGAACTAATTTGTAAAGATATCTGTAAGAGCTCCCAAAGTAATGTTAAAAAGAACGTTGGACATTGAACAAGGAAGACCAAAGAAAAATTAATATAGTTGAATGATGATATTAGGGGAACAATATTGAAAGTACCATGAATTGCCAAAAGAACAAACAGAGTGGCGGTCTTGAAGGCTTGCAGATAAACAAGCCATCTAGCTCAGAAGCATCAAAGCCCACATGGAAGAAGCACACCAGCCTGTGCGACCACAAGATGTAGAAGGGAACAGGTATCAGATATTAAAGAACAAAAAATCATATCAGTGGGTGACCACCTTCCTGATCATGATCACTGCAGACAAATGTGTGCATAAGCAAAGGTGGTGAAGAAAGCTGATGGTGCCCGACTTTCAAATGATATAGCATCCGGGGTCTTAAAGTTTTGAAGATAATTGAGCAGCCATCTAGCTCAGAAGCAACAAAGCCCACATGGAAGAAGCACACCAGCCTGCGTGACCATGAGGTGTCAAAGGTATCAAATATCAGGCATCAAAGAACAAAAAATCATATCATTGTAAATGAGGAGGAGGTGGCAGAGTGGAGACCCACAGCCCATCTGTAGGCAACTGGACACCCCCTTACAGAAGGGCTGTGGGAGGAGATGAGTCACTCAGGGTGCGATGTAGCAATGATGAAACATATACCTTTCCTCTAGTTCCTAAATGCTCCCCCCATCCCCAATATCATCCCAATTCTACCTTACAAATCTGGCTAGACCAGAGGATGTACGCTGGTACAGATAGGAACTGGAAACACAGTTACATATGAACATCTTTATTCATTGTCCAACTTTCAAATGGGCACAAGGTGATTGAAAATGCATCACTTAAGTCAGATGCTCCGTAGTCCTCAAAGTAACATCCTGACTTTTAATTTTTTTGCATCAGTTTGTCCAGTATTCTAAATCATTTGACATAAATGAAATTCTTGATATCATCAATATTTTTCTCAGCTGATCATGATATTGTTTAGGTCTGATTGTGAGGATTTTTGTTTGCTGGATGTTGAGGTGTAATCCACACTGAAGGTTGTAGTCTTTGGTCTTAATCTGTGATTCAAAAGTAGCCCCCTTCCAACAAGCAACATGTATCAACTGCACATCACAGCTTGCTAATGAGTCTTCAACCAATTCTGAAGCCATGCCTCCTTCCAGTAACCTAAATTCTCAGTTATTTTCTCAGCATGCAGATTTAATAAGTATGGCAAGAGGACATGCTCCTGATGTGTGCCTTTTTAACACATGCAGTATCTTCTTGTTCTATTCTAATGACTGTCTCTTGGTCTGTGTCCAGGTTCTACACGAGCACAACTAAGGATTCTGGAATCCCTATTCTTCCCAATGTTATCCATAACACGTTATAACCTGCATACTCTAATGCCATTGAGTAGCCAATAAAACAGAATAACAATTGAGAACTTCTGCAAATGCACGAAATTCTGGGTGCACTTATTTATAGCAAGAACTTTGGATGACAACTACTTGACTATGGAACTGGAAGAGATACATATCCATGCCCATACAAAAACAAAGCCTTCTAACAGAATGAGGAAATTATCCAACAGTCTCAGTACTATCACACGTACATAAAAATAGACTGAAATTAATTTCAAAACAGTTGCAAGTATTTTATTGACAAGGAATTGCCAAAAATTCAAGCCAGGTACAGAAGAGGACTTGGCATGAACAATGTCATAGCAGGTATCAGATGGATTCTCAAAGCAGCGAATACCAGAGGATGCTTACCTGTTTCTCAGGCATAAAATCCAAATAATATTTTCTTTGTGATTCAGAGTTGCTGTGAAAACTAAATGGTACCATGAGGGCAAAATCCTTAGAAGAGTGCCCATCAATTATAAGCACTCAATGCATGCTCATCCTCATGTTACAACGAGGGTAGCATTGAGGTTTATGGTGTTTAACACGTTTGCCCAAGTTCTCCACCAGTTCATAGTAGAGCTGGGACTTTTACACAGGGATGCCTGGCTGCTCTGTTTTCATAGCGTTTCTTAACTTAATACAACTTGGATCTCTGCCTTTCCCTTAAATTGCCTTCTGTGTTGGTACGCAGACATGGGTCCGTCTCAAGAGCTCTGAGTTCCCCTGCCTGGGACTGTCAAACATTCCTTACTCTCTCTGACCTCTGCAGAGTTCAGTGAACCCACACTACAGATTCAAGAACTTAAATCATTAAAAAAAAATTCTTCAGGAAAACCAGAATGGCTCTTTAGCTTGTTTGTTTGCCTAGTATCAGCTAACCCTCCAAGGAAAACACTTGAATTTTGGGAGAGTAGTTGATTTTTAGTGTTGAAAAAATTGACATGATCTCTGGAAGAAGCTGAGTCCAGAGGGGGCAATAGCATCTAAAATCAGGAGACACTTCAATTCTCCTGTTAAAGTTAGAAAAATCCATTACCCAGTTGCAGAAGGAAAACAACTTGCGGAAATCTCATCTTGGACCGACCGTGTCCAATCCCTGGTACTCCATTCATTATATGCTTGAGTGGTTCCAGGAGCAACAGAGGACTGTACACTGTTACAATGCCAAGGACAAGAAAGGCATCGCAGCCTGTCCAGCTGACTTCCCCTCCCAGCAAGCTGAATAGTTCAGGCTTCGCTTGTCTTGCCCAGATGAGTTAGTCACTTGGGATGTGAAGCCGTAGCCAAGGACTCCTTTCTCAGAAAACTCACTGCTCTTTTGAAGGCCATCTGCTGCTTCCACGGTCTTCAGGACCAGCACCCTGGAATGATTCGGAAGGGCGTGTTAACCCCTCCTCACTCTACCTCCCCACTGGGCTCTCATTTTCAGAACTACCATGAACTGAATGCTATCTTTGTGTAGTATCTCTAACTCTTATACTCTCCTTTTAAGACAGTTTTTCATTTCCTAGGTGATGGCATGGGAACTATTAAAGTTAAGAGGTTAAATATTAACAGGTGATTTTAAAAAAGTGACTTAAGTTTCAAAAAGTCATGACTTACTTTGTGGTAAAGCTGGGAAAGTTTGGAAGGATGAAAAAGGCAGGAAATAATATTGAAAACAAGACAGAATTGGTCAAAACAAACAGAAAGTCAATTTTCTGTTGAGGTAAACTCAGAAAGTAAATGCTATTGAAATAAATGAAACTTCCCCGACTCACCCCCCAAACCATACTAATACACTGTCATTGAATGAATTCCAACTCACAGTGACCCTATAGGACAGAGTAGAACCACCCTTTTGGGTTTCTGTGGCTGTAATTTTTTCCAGGAGTAGAAAGGCTCATCTTTCCCCCCAAGGAGCAGATGGTAGCTTCAAACTTCTGACATTGAGATTAAAAGCCAAGTCATAAGCCAATATAACACCAGGGTTCCTTCCAAAAAGTATCAAAACCGACTCAGAGTGTTGCTGATTCATAGTGATGCTATAGGACAGGGTAGAACTGCCTTTGTGAGTTCCCGAGACTGTAACTTTTTATGGGAGTAGAAAGTCGCATCTTACTCCCATGGAGTAGCTGGTGGTTTTGAACTGCTGACCTTGCAGTTAGCAGCCCAGCATGTAACCACTGTACCAACAGGGCTCCTCTAGGGCTCCTTAAGGACAGGGGGAAAATAAAAAGATGAACTATTTGCTAGTACTTATTTTCTCACAAAAGGATTCATGTACTAGGAGGTCCCATAGGTCCCATATCTTTAGCTTTAATCAGACATACTGTTAATGTCCCAAATTAATAAATTATCCAGCCACTGGGAAAGCATTATTTTTTTTATTCCCATGTAATTGTAGTTTATTCACATGGACATGCTGAAATAGTTAATGTCTTGTTCGGCACAAACACACTCATTTCACGTTTTCTTTATGAATGTAGTTAGCATTATGTTTATAAATTACTGCTGTCAAATATAATCTTAAACTTGACGTAGAATCTCTTCATAGCTAGATATACGTTTGATGTATATATATGTATACACACACACACACACACACACACACAAAGTCTGGATATTACAACCACATTTAATCCAAAACAAAAGAGCTGGTTAGTTTGTCTGGAGATGGCATTGTTTGACTCACTTGTCTGGAGATGTTTGGTTGGAAATATTTAAGAGGTTTATGAAAAAGAATTAGTGACAAGGACTTATCCCACAGGAATGGCTAACTCTCCCACAACCGTAGCCTAGAGCTTTTCATTAGATTCTTATTAGAAGCCCTGAGGATACGTGGTCAAGCACTTGGCTGCTGACCGAAGGTTACTAGTTCCTGGTTCAAACCACCAGCTGCTACTCAGGAGAAAGATGCAGCAGTCGTTGTTTCTATGATTGCAACCTTGGGAATTCTGTGATGTAGTTCTACTGCCCTGTAGGGTCACTATACGTTGGGATCAACTCCTTGGCAATGGGCTGTTAACACACTTGGTTATTGACTAAACAATTGGAGGTTCTAATGCACTAGGAGGCACTGTGGCAGAAAGGCCTGCTGGTCTACCTCTGAATCATAAGCCCCTGAAGACTACGTGGAGCTTAGTCTGCTCTGACACACACGAGGCTGCCGTGAAGGGAAAGCAGCGTGACTGCGATTGTGTTGCTGATTTGTAAAATGCCTTCTCTGCTAACCCTCATGAAGAGGCCACAGAATCCAACGGCATTTTGGTAATGAACAACATCAGGTTCGTATTGCAGATGCTGATTGGACTAAAGATAATTTATTATTTGACCTTTTTGTTCTTCTCAAAAAATTGTGACTTAGAATAATAAAATGGGCTACATTGACTCATTTTCTATTTTCCACTCTCTTCAGAGTTTTGTTCTAAGAGCTCTAGCTCAGGAAAGAATAAATCTATACAGGGCTTGAGTTAGGGAACAGCTGGTCCTGAAAATGTTTCTCTTCTTTAAGCCCTCTCTCTTCCTTATCCAAACAGAGAAAAGACAGATCTGCTTTCTCCTGCTCAAGAGGAGTGAAATCCAAGCCCTCCAAAAAGAGATGGAATGCTGTTCTAACTCAGTAGTCACCCCTACTTCCAACTCTAGTTTTTGGACACACGCGATTACAAAAACATTAAACCATGTGGTCAAAGACTGTAGTCTTCCAAGAGTAGGTGAAGATCCGTTCCATGTTAGGCAATAATCAAACTCAACAATGTGAAACAAACCCACACAAACAGGCCACGCAGCACCTTTCCTCCTCCTTTGTAGAAAATGACGTCACAGCATTTAAAGAAACAAGAACAATTGCAGCATCTCAAGCGACACTCTCTCAACCCTCTGGAAAGAGAAGCTTGGGACGATATGAGCTATGAAGAAGTGGCCAGTTAAGAAGTCCGTTTGGAAAGTCCTTTAATCCCAAGTTGTGTAACCAGAACGGTTGGTCTAAAGTATGTGCTTCTAAAATGCATTAAATGGTATTAACACGGACAGTAAAACTCCTGCATTGTTTTCTTCCCTGGGGGCATATAATGCAAACGTTCATTGATTGGGGCCATTTTGGCAAATGGGGCAGAAAATGCCTGTAGAACTGATGTAATGTGGTGGAGAAAGCAGGGCATACGATGGCATATAAACTCTTAATGGCATTGTTTGCTAGATTGCCTTCTGTGGACAGCAGAGCGGACCGTCTACTGCCTTTAAGGGCATAGCTCGATTACAATTAAAGCACCAGCGTGTACCTTTCTTGGCACACATGTGACTACGGGGCACAGACTAGAATTTATTTCATCAAGTTTTAATTTCATTTTCAGCCTGTTAAAAGTTCCATATCTCTTAAACACGCTGCCAGCAACCTGTTATCTGGTATAATGAAAACCAGCATAACCACTCACCAAATAAAATTCCATATAAAACCTAAACCTCAGTTTCACTTTTCAGGCATGGGTTTCATTGCTTCTTCCACACACCCTTTCTCTCTGCCAGGAGCTCTAATGAGCAGCAACTCAGGCCAAGCCCTGCCAAGTGTGAGCAGGTGGGTTTAATGGGACGTGAGATGCAGTCTGCTTGCAACCAGAAAACCTTTCACTGGCAAGACCACATGGATATGAGGGGGAGAGAAATTTTTATGCAAGATGTTTTTAAATAAGAATGGAAATAAATCACAATGTTTAATAATACTATTTTATTCATTTGAATAATATGCTTTCATGTCATAGCGTGTTCAAGGGGAATTTCTAGAAAGATCGGTGTCCTTTATTAGATGTAAAATGAGTGGGTTTCTAGCAGGCAGGGAGGAACTAACTCCTTTCAAGCTTCACAAAATCCAGAAATGCAGAAGTTGATTGGATGATACAGCTATTCAGTCACTCACTTATAACATTTTTTTCAAAAAGAACCCCAAACACCAACATGATCACTAAATAATCATTTTTGCGTATTTCTTAGACAAATTACAATTGTGAGATTTATGCAAAAAAAGTATTGTCTTATTATGACATTGACTTGACATGACCATCTTTGCTGTTGGTAGCTGGCACTATGATGTCACATAGTTATGATATAGATTCTGTGATAGGGGTGAACTATGCCGAAGAAACCTGAAGGGGAATGGGAGAACCAAAACAGATGATGTGACATGTATGGCATTTTTTAAGGTGGTGAAATCATTTCACAGCCCGAGAAGCTTATTATTATCGGTAAAAGCAAAATGACACCAGGCAAAAAAGGAGGTAAGGTGTCAGAAGTTCTAGTTTCAAATAAACGGTACAGCTAGCCAGGTGATGGTCCTGTGTGGGTGATCACTAAGTGTCTTAAAAGAGGTAATTACTATATATTTAAATAGTTCCAACATCAAGTGCCTTATCCAGTCATGACCTTCAGCTAATTGTGAGAATCAAATGTATTTGAAAGTGCTCTTTTGAAATAGCAAGCAAGTACATTTGAAATTTGTAAATGATATTACCCTGGAATTTAAGCACTATTTAGGAAACTACAACTATATTACAGGAACAGGGGGATTTCAGAAGCCTGTTTCAGACAGAAGCAGAAATTTAAGTACTTCTGTAATAGTCCTATGCCAACGAGATTTATACACATAAAAGGATACCCAAGGAAATACTTTTGAACCTAAATTTATAGACATGTACAGTTACAATCCACACGTTTATTATTTATTATATTAAAACATATTTATTATGTTAAACTGTTGTGTTAAGTGTTTCCTTTGAACACACGGAGAAGTATATCGATGTATTGTATATTTATTGTAAAATAACATAGGCAATACATGTAGGAAGCAATGTGTCATGAAACACAAGAATATACTAAACAACCATGTGCCTAAGAACTAGGACATAGAATGTGTAAATGAGTCAGTGGCCCTGTCAGAAGCAAATCTCCTACTATCAATCTCTTATGTTCCCTTGAGCCTGTTCTGACTTATAGTGAGCTTATGAACGACAGAACAAAACTGCACCCCGTCCTGCGCTGTCCTCACATTGTATTGTACCTGTGCTTGGGTGCTGTGTTGGCTCAGCCACCCTGTCAATCCATCTCCTTGAGGGCCTTCCTCCTTTCCATTGCCCCTCGACTCTACCAAACATGATGTCTTTTTCCAGGGACTGGTCTCTCCTGACAACATGTCCAAAGTATGTAAGACGAAATCTCCCATTCTTGCCTCTAATGAGCACGTTGGTTGTCTTTCTTCCAATACAGTTCCGTTTGTCCTTTTAGCAGTCCATGGGACTTTCGATGCTCTTTGCCAGCGCTACAATTCAAATGTATCCATTTTTCTTCGATCTTCTTTATTCAACATCCAACCTTCAAATGCATATGAGACGATTGAAAATAATATGGCATGGATCTGGCTCTCCCTAGTCCTCAAAGTAATGTCCTGCCTTTTCAGGAGGTCTTGTGCTGCAGATTAACCCAATGCAATGAGTCATTTGATCTTGACTGCTGCTTCCAGGAGCATGGATTGTGGATCCAAGCAAGACAAAATCCTTGACAACTTCAATCTTTTCTCCATTTATCATGTTACCTACTGGTCCAGTTGTGGGGATTTTGATCTTTCTTACATTTAATTAGAATCCATACCGGACTACTACAATCCTTGATCTTTGTCAGCAAGTGCTTCAAATCCTCACTTTCAGCAAGCAAGATTGTTGTTAATAGGCCTTCCTCTAATCCGGATGCCCCATTCTTCATATAATACAACTTCTCTGATGATTTGTTCAGCATACAGATTGAGGAAGTGTGATACAACCCACGTGCACACGTTTCCTGATTTTAAACCATGCAGTATTCTTTTGTTCCATCCACACAACTGCCTCTTAATCCATAGAAAACTGTCACACGAGCACAATAAAGTGTTCTGGAAATGCCATTCTTCTTAAGGTTATCCATGGTTTGTTATGATTTACATAGTCAAAAGCTTTAAGTAATTAATAAAACACAAGAAAACATCTTTCTGGTATTCTTTGCTTTCAGCCAAGATCCATCTGACACCAGCCATGATAGCCCTTGTTCCATGTACTCTTCTGAATCTGGCCTGAACTTCTGGCAGAAACAGGTCAATGTACTGCTGCAATCATTGTTGGATGATCTTCAGCAAAATTGAACTGGCATGTGATACCAACGATAATGTTTTATAATTTGAACATTCTGTTGGGTCACATTTCTTTAGAATAGGCAGAAATATAGATTTCTTCAGGTCAATAAGCCAAGTAACCATCTTCCAAATTTCCTGGCACAGACCAGTGAGTGCTTCCAGTGTTTCCTCGGCTTGTTGAAACATTTCAGTTGGTTTTCCATCAATTCCTGAAGCCTTATTTTTGGTTAATGCTTTCAGTGAAGCTTGAACGGTTCCTTCAGCACTGTTGGTTCTTGCTCATCTGGTACTTCCTGAGATGGAGGAATGGCATCTAGGATTTTTTTGGTACAGAGGCTGTGAGTTCCTTTCATCTTCTTTGGACACTTCCTGCATCATTCAATATTTCACCCTCAGAATTTTCCAGGATTCGAACTCCAGGCTTGAATATTATTTTATTTTTTTAAATTCTCTCCGCTTAAGATATGCTGAGTATGTTTTTCCCTTTGGATTTTCTATATCTAGGTCTTTGCACATTTCATTATAATATTTGTTTTTGTCTTCTTGAGCTGTTTTTGAGACTTTCTATTCAACTCTTGGACTTCATCCTTATTTGCTTTAGCTACTCTATAATTGAGAGCAAGTTTCAGAGTCTCTCTGACATTCATTTTGTTCTTTTCTTTCTTTCCTATCTTTTTAATGACCATTTGCTTTGTTCATAGATGATGGTCTTGATAGCCTCCCACAGCTCCTCAGGTCTTCCGTCATTAGTATTGAATATGTTAAATATGTTCTTGAGATGTTCTGGAAATCCACGTGGATAGACACAAAGTCATATGTTGGCTCTCTTGGATTTGTTTTATTTTTCTTCAGCTTTACTTTGGACTTATATATGGGTGATTGATTGTCTGTTTCACAGTCAGCCCCTGATACTATTTGATACTTTCAACTAAGGATCTCATTTAAGATCATTTAATGAGAAAACTTTTTTCACAGTTATAGCCAACATTTAGGAGAGCAAAGTATGATGAGGAAGTGCCCTATTCATATATATTGGCCAGTTTTTCAAGAGATGATTTTTAAATTATAGATCTATGAATTTCCTTTATAAGATAATTATCTGTGCTAGTTTTATAAATATCTTTGTAACTAAATTCCCTGTACTTATTTGTATTCATTTGCTTTATGCCATCTTTGAGACACAAGATTTGTTAATTTAATGTTATCATTTTCATTGATTCTATTTGCATGATCACTAATTTTTATCATTTTATTGGGGCTCATACAACTCTTATCACAATCCATATAAATGTCAAGCACATTTGTACATTTCTTGCCATCATCATTCTCAAAACATTTTCTTTCTACTTGAGCTCTAGATATCAGCTCCTCATTTTCCCACCCCTTCCCCACCCTCCCGCCCTCCATCACGAACCCTTGATAATTTATGAATTATTGATAAATAATTTTTCATGTCGTACACTGTCTGATGTCTCCCTTCACCCACTTTTCTGTTGTCTGTCCCCCAGGGAGGGGTTATAGGTAGTTCATTGTGATTGGTTCCCCCTTTCAACCCCAACTTCCCCTTACCCTCTTGGTAACTCTACTCTCATTATTGGTTCTGAGGGGTTTATCTGTTCTGGATTCCCTGTGCTTCCAGCTCTTATCTGTACCAGTGTACATCTTCTGGTCTAGCTGGATTTATTTGTAAGGTAGAATTGGGATCATGATAGTGGAGGGGAGGAAACATTAAAGAACTAGAGGAAAGTTGTGTGTTTCATCGGTGCTATACTGCACCCTGTCTGGCTCATCTCCTCCCTGTGACCCTTCTGTAAGGGATGTCCAGTTGCCTACATATAGGCTTTGGGTCCCCAATCTTCACTTCGCTTCATTCACAATGATATTATTTTTTGTTCTTTGATGCCTGATACCTGATCCTGTTGAGACCTCATGATCACATAGGCTGGTGTGTTTCTTCCATGTGCGCTTTGTTGCTTGTGAGCTATATGGCCGCTTATTTAACTTCAAGTCTTTAAGACCCCCAGATGCTATATCTTTTGATAGCCAGACACCATCAGCTTTCTTCACCACATTTGCTTATGTGCCCGCTTTGTCTTCAGTGATCGTGTCGGGAAGGTGAGCATTATGGAATGCCAGTTTAATAGAACAAAGTGGTCTAGAATTGAGGGAATACTTGAGTAAAGACCCAATGACAATCTACTACCTTAATACTAAACCCATAAATATATGCACATAGCTCTATTTCCCCATCATCATGTATATATTTACATGTATATATGTACATGCTTGTATTTAGACCTCTGTAAATGGCCTTTGCCTCCTAGTTCTTTCCAGTATTTTCTTTTATTTTCCTCTTGTCCCACTATCATATTCAACCTTCATTTGGGTTTCAGTAATTCCTCTCGGTTACATTACCCTTGATCAAGCCCTACCCTGCCTCCTATACCGTCCTCGACATTGACTTTGGATCACTTGTGGTTCCCTTGTCCCTGGGTTTGTTAACACCCATTTCCTTTCCCCCATCTCCCCATCTCCCATGCCCCCCACCCAAGAATCATTGGTCCTGTTGTTTTCTCTTCCAGATTGTTTATCCCACCTATCTTATCTTGATAGACCTGCAGAGATAATAATGTGCAAAAAAAAAAAAAGAGGGAAACAAAAGAAAACAAAAACCAACAACAACAAAAAGAAAAGACTGTAATTAGTTCAAGTCTGTTTATTGACCTTTAGGAGTGTTTTCTTGTCAAGTCTGATGGGGTGCTACACCCAAATTCTATTTTTGGTATTCCCTGGAGACTTCGTTGCTCAGTTCTCCTTGCTATTCTGTTGCACCCCCTCAGTATTTTGCCTCAGTGTGATAGGTTCAGATCAGGCACAATTCCCACACTGTGTCTCCAGTGTTGCCCCCCGTAGTGCTATGGGTCAGTGAGAGACATTGTGTCTCATGATGGGGCTGGCCCTATGGTCTTCTCTGTGCTTTGGCTGCTCTGAGCTGGAATATCGTCCTCATGGCTTGGGGACAGAAGGTGTTCTACTCTCTCTCCCTCTCCCTTCATTTACTCCAGTGTGCACTGATCAGACATGTCCCTCTCCCTGAACTGTAGCTATAGTGCTGACCTCTGAAGTGAATTCTTCTGTGGGGAGTGGGGCTGTCCATGTAGTTGGGATTAGGGCCAGCCCCTCAGACCTCTCTATTGGTTCCCTGCTTCATGCCAGTATGTTGCATTCACATCTTGGAGCATCAGGTTGAAGTCTGGTCCCTCTTTCCCTCTGGAGATATACTGTATATACTTGAATAGAAGCCAGGTTTTTCAGTACCTTTTTTATTACAGTTTTTGTGGTAAAATTAGGTGCCTTGGACAATATTTGGGTTGGCTTATACTTGAGTTTATACGGTAAACAAAATCCTCCCATGGAGAGGTTTAGGGCCCTGTTCCCCCATTACCCATGCCTTTTTTTTTTTGTATTTTTTTCCCTTCCTTTTCAGTTGGCTACCATATATAACCCTGGATTTGGTCTGGCCCCTGCCATGCTACCTGGACCTCACCCCAGAAATGTTTGTATGCAGTAGCTTTTCCCTATGCTCCTTTTACATTTCTAAGCTTATCTCAGTGGACTCACGTTGTACTTGTCCTTTTGTGCTTGGCTTACTTTGCTTAGCATAATTTCTCCAGTTCTTCCCACGTGGCAATGTGCTTCATGCATTCATCACTGCTTTTCAGGGAATGCGTAGTACTCCATTGTATGTATGCACCAATTTTTAATCCATTTGTCTGTTGATGGAAATTTGGGTTGTTTCCAACTCCTTACAATTATGAACTGTGCCACAATGAACACTGGAACACAGATGTCTGGCCAAAGTTTCCTTCTTTCCTCTTCTGGGTATATGCCCAGTAGGAGGATTGCCGGGTCATGTGGTAGTTCAATTTCCATCTGTTTTAAATATCGCCAAATGTATTTCTATAATGGCTGTACATACCTACAGGTCCACCAACAGTGGATGAGAGTTCCTGTCTCTTCACAGCCCTCCAACACTTGTTTTTTGAATTGGGCTACCTTTGAGGTTGTTAGGTGGTATCTCATAGTTGTTTAATTTGCATTTCTCTTATGGCTGATGATCTGGAAATTTTTCTCATATGTTTATTGGCCATGAGGATTTCTGCCCTTTAGAAAATTCTGTTCAGATCCTTTGCCCACCTCCTCGGTGAGCAATTAGTTTTTCTCTTTTTGGAAGCTAGAAGAGTATTGTAGATTTTTGTAATAAAGCCTTTATCTGATGTGTCATTGCTAAAGATGGTTTCCTAGTCCATGGGCTCTTATTACTCATTTGGTGAATTCTTTCCATGTACACAGGTGTTTTATCTTCAGTATAACCTACTTGTCAATTTGCGCCTCATCTGTATTTGTGTCTTTCCCTATTTCTGATAGTCTATGTAGTCCCTGCACCAAAGTTCTCAGGTTTGTCCCTATTCCCTCACTGATGGCTCTAAGAGTTTAGGGATTTACCTAGAGGTCTGTGGTCTACCTTGAGTTTATTCTTGTGCATGGATTGAGATAAGGGGGTCTTGCTTCATTTTTCTGCAGGTAGATATCCATTTTTTTCCAGCACCACTTGTTGAAGAGGGCATCTGCTTCCCATTTGATATTTTTTGGGCCCTTATCAAAGCTCAGTTGTTTGTATGCTGATGCTTTTATTTCTCGGTTTTTAGTTCTTTTCCAATCCTCTAAGTATCTGCCATTATATCAATACATGTGGTTTTGACAACTGTGACTGTATAGTATCTGCTAAAGTCAGGTAAATCAAGCCCTCTCACTATATCCTTTTTCTTGAGGAGCTTTCTGCTAATTCTGGGCTTCTTCTCTCTCCATATGAAGTTGGTAATCAGTTTTTCCATTTATTTGAAGAAAGATGAAGATATTTGTATCGGGATTGCATTAAAGTTATATAATACCTCGAGCAGAACTGACATCTTTACTATATTGAGTCTTCTGATCCACGAGCATGGATATTCTTCCATTTGTTGAAGTCACTCTTGGTTTCTTATAATAGTGCTCTGTAATTTTCCTCATATAGATCTTTTGTTCTTTTAGTCAGGTATATCCCTAGATATTTCAATTTGTGCTTGACTATTGTGAAGGGTACCACTTTTTTTTTTAAATCTCTCTGTGGTCTTTTCCAATGTGTATAGCAGTCTGATAGATTTCTGTTTGTTGATCTTGTATCAGGCCACTCTGCAATATTCCTCTATTGCTTCCAGTACTCCCTTGTGGAGCTTTTGGGATTTCTCATATATAAAATCATATCATCTCAAATAAAAATAGTTTCACCTTTTCCTTACCCAGGTGAATACCTTTGATGTCTTTTCTTTGCCTAAAGCTGTTAGTAAAAATCTCCCGCATGATGTTAAATAATAGTGGGGACAAGGGCATCCTTGTCTGGTTCCCTTTTTCAGTGGGATTTTTTTTGGTCTTCATTGACTACCGAGTTGGCTGTATGGTTTTCATATATAGCTTGTATTATATTGAGGAATTTTCATTCTATTTCTTTCTTCTTGAGTGTCTTAAATAAGAATTGGCGTTGAATGTTGTCGAAAGCTTTCCCCACATCTATCAATAATATCATGTGATTCTTATAGTTTTTAATGTCAATGTGTTGAATGATATTAATGGTCCTTCATATGTTGAACCATCCTTGCATCCCTGGTATGAATTCCACTTGGTAATCGTGAATTATTTGTTTTATATACTTTTGGATTCTATTGGCCAGTATTTTGTTAAGGATTTTTACATTGATATTCATTAGGCATATTGATCTGTAGTTCTCAATTCTTGTGGGGCCATTTCCTGGTTTAGGTATCAGAGTTATACTAGCTTTATAGAAGGAGTTTGGGAGTTTTGCGTTTTTCTCTGTGTTCTGGAAGAGTTTTGGTAGGATTAGTGTCCAGAGTTTTTATAGGATCAGTGTCAGTTCTTCCCTGAATGCTTGGTAGAATTCTCCTGTGATGCCTTCTGGTGCCAGGGATGTCCATCGGGAACAGTTGAGGGAGGGATTATTTTTCCAAGAATTTGTCCATGTCTTTCAAGTTGTTGAATTCATTGGAATACAGTCCTTCACAGTACTGTGTAATTATCGTTTTGATTTCATTAGGGTCTTTTGTGTTGTCCCTTCTTTCATCCCTCATCCATTCTATTGAAATTTGTTGCTTCCTTTCTTTGGTTAGGTTTGCCAGTGATCGATGAATTCTTTTTATCCTTTCAAAGAACCAACTTTTAGCAGTATTTTTTCCCATAGTTTTCTTATTTTCTCTGTCCTGAATATCAGCACCAATTTTTATTATTTCTCTCTATATATTTTTGGCTATTATTAGGATTGTCCTGTTGACTCTGATCTAGTTGCTGTAAATTTTGTGCCAACATAGCAATCATAAGTCTCTCTTCCTTTTTCAAGTGTGCATATATTGCTATGAAGCTTCCTCTGATACCTGTCTTTGCTGTGTTCCATAGATGTTGTTACGTCGTGCTCTCATTCTCATTGATTTCTAGAAATTTCCTAATGTCATCTCTGATCTGGGCTAGTACACACTACTTTTGCAATTGAGAGTTATTTATCCTCCAGTTGCTTGCTCTTGTTTTCTTCATCTTCCTTTTGTTGATTTCCTGCCTTATGGCACAGTGGTCAGAGAGAGAGGTCTGTATGATATCAATGTGCTTTAATTTATGTAGGTTGGCCTTATGCCCCAGCATGTGGTCTATCTTTGAATATGTGCCATGTAGGCTTGAAAGGAATGTGAAATTTTTTGTATTTGGGTGAAGAACTCCGTAACCATCAGGTCAAATTGTCTAATGGTAGTGTTTATTTCTCTAGCCTCCTTATTGAGTTTCTTTCCCTGTGATTTTTCTTTCTCAGAGAGCAGTGTATTGAAGTCCCCAACTTTTGTTGTCCCCTAATTGTTGCTCCTATGATTTCTTTTTCCATCTTTAGGAGCGTTTGGTTGAAGTATTGAGCAGGTCTCTTCTCTCGTTCAGGGAGTATTTGTTTAAAATGCTCAGTGATTCTTTGTCTACCATTCCCTTGAGCATATAGTGTGCCTCCTTATCTCTTTGTATGGTTTTACTTTGAGGTAAATTTTATCAGAGATTAGGATCACAAACCCTGTCCTTTGTGAAATTCTGTGTGCTTGGTATATTTTTCTCCAGTGGTTGATTCTCAGACTACTTTTGTTTGTAGTCTTGAGATGTATCTTTTGTAGGCAGCAGATTGATGGGTTTTGTTTTCTAAGTCATTGTTCTAGCCTCAGTCTTTTAATGCCTGAGTTCAGTCCATTGATATTCAAGGTTATTACATCCATCTGTGGACTCTGTGATGTCATTTAATACCTTTTGTGTTGGGTGTTTTTCTACCTTTCTTTCTTATCAGTGTGTGGAGAATGTGTGTCTGTGTGTGTGTGTGTGTGATTCTTGACTTCTTTCCTCTTGTAAGCCAATACTATCTTGGTGGCTGTTTTCTCTTTGTTGCCCTCTGGATGGGGTTGTTCTATGTGGTGGTTTCTAATTTGTGCTCCTTGAGTGCTGTTCTGCCCATACTGGGTTGGCAATGATCTTTTGTAAAGCTGGGTTTATTTTAATGTATTCTTTGAGTTTTTCCTTGTCTGGGAAGACTCTTACTTCTTCATCTCTCTTGATAGATAATTTGGCTGGATAGAGTATTTTTCGGTTTTCAGTTTTATCCTTCCCCTCCAATTTTTAAAATATGTTACTCCACTCTATCCTCTTCTTTGTAGTGTCTGCTGATAGGTCTGAGTATAATCTTATTTTGGAATCTTAGTATGTGATTGTTTGTTTTTCCCTAGCTGCTCTCATGATTTTCTCTTTTTCCTTAAAGTTGTGTAGTCTAACTGTTATGTGCCTTGATGAATTCTTCTTGGGATTCAGTCTAGCTGGTGTTCTTTCAGACTCCTGAATGGTTGCCTTGTTTTCATTCATTAAGTTGGGGAAGATTTCGTCCAAGAATTCTCTCACAGCTTTTGCAGATGATTTCTTTGTTGTTTCTTCCTCTGTTTATCCAATTATTCTGATGTTGTTCTTCATAGCATCAGGCACAGCTCTTAGGGTTTCTTCAGCTACTCTGATGATCTTATTAGATTTTTGTTCACGTTTTTTAAAGTCTGTGTGGCTCTCCTCTAGGTCACTGATGCGGTTCATTGCCTCCTCCAGTTGGTTGGCAAAGTCCGTGAACCTGCTACTGGCTTTACTTATCTTGTCCCTAAGCTCTTATATTTCCCTTTGGTGTATGGTCTTTATGTCCTCTATCATATCATCCTTTTTCTGTATTCTTTCCCTCATATACTGTATGACTCCAAACAACATTCTGAAAATTTCTGTGGCAGATCAATGTCTGCTTCTTTACTTCACGTTGTCAGGTTCAGGACATCTGCTGGCATTGCCTTTTATTTCTCCTGTTTTTTTTTTTTTTTATTGAGGATTTTGGGGTGGATTGCTCTTTGCGTTGTGCTGCGTTAGAGGAACCAGGTACCATTTTCCAGAGAGTCAAATAGCACTGGGCTCTCTCTGGGATATTCATAGTAATTCTTCAAACTGCCTGTAGCTAATTGCACTGTTGAATTGGCCTACCACTTTATGCTCCTATGGCTTCACTCTTTCCCTAGTCAACCATTATTCTGTTATTTGGAGGGCAAGTTGGATTGTTCTCTCAGGGTATGTTAGTTGGATGGTGGTGGACCCGCGAGGGTGGTGTTTCACTGGGTGATCTCACAAGAATCCGGGATGGTGTGGCCCACGGCTGATTGGGGTGCCACAGAGGGTATGTGGGGGTGCCTGCTGCAACAAGAGTGCCACTGAAGGCAGGTAGGGGTGCCTGCTTTGGTGGAAAGCACCGTGAATAGTGGGCAGAATTGTTCTAGTCAGCTAGATCACTGTGGAGGTTGTGCAGAGGTTCCTGCAGCAGCACGGGGTGTCGGCAAGTGTTGGTGGAGCTGCCTTAAGTCATGTGAGGCACTATGGCAGGTGCAAGAAAGTTCCCTCAGTCACTTTGGACCACCGAGTATGAGTAGTAGCTCCCCAGCCATGCAGAGTTTTCCCAGGAAGAAGGTGGGTGGATTTCCCAGCCCTGTGTTAAGTGCTACAGAGGGCAAATGGGTGGACAGAATTTCCCCTGGAGGAAGGTCGGTGGACTTTCCTCAGCCTCGGGTTACACTGCAGAGGGTAGAGTTCTCCCAGTGGGTTGAGGGCAGGCGTAAATGCCCTAGGCTAACGTGAATGTCCTGGAGGTTGGCAGTGGCATATGAGAGAAAAGGGAAGAGAAAAAGAAAAAGAAGAAAGAAAAATGAAAAAAAAAAACAACCAACAAACCACACACCCCAAAACCGAGTCCCCTGAGACTGTGGGGTTGGGGAGCGGGTAGAGGGGGAAACAAAAGTAACAATATAGCTGAGCCACAATCCTTGACTGTGCCCTGAAGCTGCTGAGACTGTTTTTGGAAAGTGAGAAGAGAGAGAAACAAAAGTAACAATATAGCTGAGCCCTGATCACCTGACTGTGGGGCTGGAGGGATTTAAACCCTGGGCAAGCTGTGACTGTGTTATGATAAAGCCCTTGGGCCAGCTCCAAATTACCCCAGCTCCAGTGGAGACAGTGTCAGGGCTGAGGTGAAACCCTAGCTAGCTTCCACTGTGGTAAGCCTAAAACCCCTAACTCCTCCAAACCTAGTTGATCTGTACCTATTGATTTATCTTCATGATGCTCCTCCTGTGGCCCAGCAGTGTGGAATTTCCCTCTCAGTCACTCTCCTGCACTGATTTCTGCAGAGTTCCTCTGGTACCTGTTACTCAGTCACCATCTTGCTAGAAGTTGGTTACTACTTTTTATTTGTTACTTTAAGATACCTTTTTTTGTCTTAATTTGAGAGATCCCTCCTATATGAAATGAAAACTCTTGGAGAAAATTTTAAACTATTTGTAATTGGTTGTCTTTTGTAAATAGTTTCAATATTATAAGAGAGCCTACTTTAATTTTTTTTCAGATGGATTACTATTTTTTTCCTGGTTCCAATGACTGAATAATCTCTCTTTTGCTCAGTGATTTGCCGTTCTCTTTCTTCAAACATCATCCTCACCTGGTCTGTTTTTTTGGACAGTGTACCCTGCCCTGCTGGTCCTCTGTCTTCCCATGTATCATTCTACAGTTTATAATTACTATGACTTCATCATAATTCTTAATATTTAATAGAACAGCTCATTCCTTCTTATTCTTTTTATCAACTAATCTTCTCTCTTTTCTGTAAATATTATAATCTATTGTTAAAGTCCAAAATACAACCTTGCTCATATTTTGATTGAACAGCTGACAAAAAAAAAATCAAACTCACTGCCATTGAGTTGATTCTAACTTATAGAGATATTGTAGGTCAGTGTAGAATTGCCACATTGGGTTTCCATGACTATAAATGTACATTTGGATGCATTTGATACTTTTATAGCTTTAATTTTATCTATATGTATAATAAAACCGAAATCCAGTGGCTCATAACAGCCTCTCTAGGGTTTCTGAAGTTGTCATTCTCTCCAAGAGCAGATGGCCTCATCTAGCTTTTGAACTAGATGTGGTTTTAAACAACTAACTTTGCAGTTAGCAGTCCAATACTTACCCAAGAGGGACCCCAGAGCTCCTTCCATGAACAATAGCTAGCTATTAATTTCAGTGTTGGTTTCATTACTAAAGATTTAAAATATTATTAATTTAAGTCCTGCATAGATTTTGTTAGATTCCCCCTATTATACTATAATTTTTACTGTTGCTATGACATTTCAGAATGGATATTCATGATTTTTGCTCTATAGAAAAAGAATAGACTGTTGCATCTTAATCTAATATTCTCCTCAATGATCTTGCTTCCTCATGTGAGATTCCTATAAAGTTATTATTTCCTTTCCAAACTTGAAGTTCTAATTTTGTTTTCCTAGAAAGCATGGTAAGAGTTTAGGCTTGCTTTATAGTTAAAGGTATATGTAATAAATTTTTTTGTATGCTATATTTCTTTTTAAAAAATTATCATTTGGGGGGAGCTCTTTCAGGTATTTTAACATTCCATAATTCAATCACATCAAGCAGTATTGTACAATTGCTACCACAATCAATTCCAAACATTTCCTCCATTTTAACTCCTTGATATCAGCTCCCATGTATATGTAATCCATTTTTATAGTTATTATAAATATGTTTGCGAAGAATGTATATCCTATAACTTGGTGTGTAACATATTATATATTTCTAATATATAAAATTGGTTAAATTTTTCTGTATGTATTTTTTGTTGTTGTCTTGACCTATCAATAACCCAAAAGTGTGTTGAAAGTTTCAATAGGATGATGGATTTGTCAATTTCACATTGTGCTTCTATTAACTTTTTTTCCCTGTATATTTTAAGTTATTTTTCTAGGCTTTAAAAAGCATATGATGTTTTCTATGTAAATTGAATTTTCTTTTATTCTGTAATGATCCTTTTTGCATCTAGAAAGAAGCTCTTTATCTTAAATTCTATTTTGAGTGACATTGCATCATTATTTCCTTTATGTAATCTTTGTACAACATATCATTTTTAATCTTAGCCTCTGTATCTTTATGTATTAGGAGTGCATCTTATAAACTAGATATAGCTTGAGTTCTTTAATTCAGTATGAAAATTCTGACTTTTAACTGACAAATTGAAATTATGAATATTAGTATTATTAATACATTGTTTCATATAAACTTTATGGTTTTAATTTTAACATCAATTTTTTAGCTTCTCTCTCTCTGATCAAAGTTGAGAAGTCTGAGACCATTTCATCCCCTCCTCCACCTTTTAATGTGTTTTTCATTTTATGCTTTGAATTTTCCACTCTCTTTTCGCTACATTTAATTTAGCCAAGTCTAAAGCTAAACAACACTTCATTCTGCACTCTTTAACCAAGAGTGTCTTTATGAATTGATTATATAACTATAATGTAGCTCTTCTGTGTCCACATATTCTCTTTAGAGATGTTAATCTAAGAACTAAGCCTTAATACTAACTAGTGCACTCTATAACTCAAAATAATGTGCTCACCTTTAAAATTAGCACCCATGGCATCTACTAGTAAGGGCTTGGAGAGTCCATATCTTTTTTACATGTCTTTGGTGTGACTATGCCATCAGACATAATGACAAAGGAAGAAAAGATTATGTTATGCAATGAAATACTAAATTACCTGCTATTGGTATTTTACGTTCTTTGTGATTAAAAAAATATGAAGTCTAGAATACAAGCTATTTTCAAGCTTGTCTCAAAAGCAGAATTCAGTTCATCACTAAATTTGTGAATAATTTTTCATCAATGCCATTTTAACATTCTCATTAATTTTCTTAAGAATTTATGTAAATTGCTGCATAGAATTTAGATATGGAAAAGCATCTTTTGGGAAAGGCAAGATGAATATCATGTACATTCAGTTCTAGAAATGATATGATTTTTTTGTTCTGGGTCTTTGATGCCTGATAGGGTATTGATCTTTATACATTCTATTTAATCTTTGGTGGCTTCCAATTTTTCTAGAGTCCCACTTTGTATATTCTAAGTTTCAACTATTAATATAATATGTTCTCATTTCGAGTCATGTCTGATCAGCAGTATGATACTTAGAATATCTTATTAAAATAATTCTACAGTAATATTTACACCAAGAGAATGAATTTTGTTATATCTTCTGTTGCTTTGTCCCCACTATTATTTCTGCTCTACCTGCCCTCTACCCGACCAAAGAGGTTAATTTAAGTGTATGCCAACTGATATCACCTCTATAGAATAGAGTATAATTACTCTTTTAGTATAGTTTTATTTTTATTCTAGTGGATTTGATGATATGTAAATATAATACTTTTACTTCAGGCCAACAAAAATATATCAGGAAATAATCATGCAGTATTCCCTTGTTCTGTCATAAAGACTGCCTCTTAGTCTATTACAGGTTCTGCACGAGCACAATGAAATTTTCTGGAAATCCCATTCTTCTCAATGATAACCATAGTTTGTTATATAATTCACACAGTGAAATACTTTTGCATAATCAATATAATACCAGTAAACATCTTCCTGGTATTTTCTGTTTTCAGCCAAGAGGTGTCTCACATCATTAGTAATATTCCTCTTGCCATGTCCTCTTATAAATCCAGTTTGAATTTCTGGCTGCACCCTGTTGATGGACCGTTGCAATCATTTTTGGACAATCTTTCTCAAAATTGTATTTGTATGTGATAGTATTTATATTGTTCAAAAATGTCCACATTCTATTTGGTCATCTTTCTTTGGAATATAAATTGACTCCAGTCCATGGGCCAGGTAACTGACTTTGAAATTGCCTGGCATGAGTGAGTGCTTCCAGTGCTTCATCAGCTTGTTGAAAGCCATTGATGCTTGATCTAGTAAGTAAGGCTCTGGTTTTGGCTGCTGATATTGAGTTTCTCTCTTATCTCTTCCCACCCAAAGCATACAGAAACAAACAAAGAATCAAACCTTACTGTCACTGAGTTGGTTCTCACTCTTAGTGACCATGCAGAACAGAGTAGAATTGCCCCTGTGGATTTCTGAGGCTGAATCTTTTTGATAAATCTTGTAAAAAAATTATTAATCATTTTATTGGGGGCCTCTTACAAATGAAGATAGATCTTAATTGAAGCAGAAAGTCTCTCTCTCTCTCTCTCTGGCCAAAGTGACTGTGGAATCAAATTGTTGATAATGGGGTTAGTAGCCCAACCCATTACACCTCTATGCTCCTGTTTCTTCCAAAGATGTAAGCAATGCGATTCCTTCCTGTACGTGCTGTCTGGTAAGACACAAAGATGCAGCCACTGCTTTTGTTGTTGAAAAAAGGGTATTTGCAATGAGTTTGTTTGTGTGGCAAATGTCTATCACGCTAACTCCAGCTTCATTCCTATCATCTAGGTCACGTGCTTCCCACTTCTGCTTATTATGTTAGGATATTAAACTTTGGTGTCATTAGTTAGCCAATTATGACTAACCCAAAATGATCCCAAGAATGAAGATGGAAATATTCTAAAATCTGTGTTATCCATGGGTTAGAAGGATATAAAAATTGTAAGTATTCTTGCTAAATGGACTTCTGGTGGCATCGTGGGTTATGCGTTGAACTGGTAAGCACAATGTCAGCTTTTTGGACTATGAGTTTGAGTGAGACCCTTGCTAATGTTGCCCAAATCTCATCATTAGAGGATCATTTTTGGCTACAATGGGAATTCTTTCATGGTTCTCTTCTTTAAATGCAACTATTCGGGAAGAGGTGATGTGCTATCATGGGGTTATTTCCTACTTAATTGGAGAAATTATGCTAATCAGAGGAAAGGACAATGTTTGGGTGCAGTGCATTGCTAAAGAAGAAGGAAAAGAGGAAGAAAAGACAGGGGTTGCGAAATTCATCCTTCAGTTATTTGGTCAAAGAGGAGTGATCCTTCTTGGACATTCTTTGTGATTCGTCCTTGTTCCATCCGTGTACAATGGAAGAAGCATTAGGGAGATGCCATAATCTTGAACACAGTGTCATACCATGTGATTCTTAAAAATTACTGTATCTCTTTTATGCTAATTTTCTTATTCTGACTTGTTTTGCATTCATTTGATAAGCAGGGACTGTGCTGAAATCTTGAGATATAAAGAAGGAAACAAACCAACGCCCAAAAAGCACACACTATTTCTCACTTCATGGAGCTTACGATTCAGATACACCACGACATCAGTTATTGTCTCTATGCATTCACTCCTCCTGTGCTTCTTAAGCTGGGAGACCTGACAGAAACAATATAAAAACAAAACAAAAAAAATACCCAAAGAAAACAATGAGGATAATATTATAAAAAATGAAAATAAAGAGTAAGACAGAAAAGACCACCAGCAACCTTTTAAAGTCAAAGAATACTTGGGTCAAAAGAGAAGTCAACTGACCAATTATCATATTACACCACAGTTCGATCCACCATAGCCAAGTTTACAATCATCTCTGTTTGAGAGTAAAGCTGTTCAAGTCCCTCACCTGTGGCTAGAGGGGATCTGCCAGAGGCTTCATCTGACTAGACACTCTGCAGATGGATTTGGGGTACCCATCATCCTCCATAGCTTTCTACAAATTGGAGGCTCACAATGTAAGCTCTGATACATATCCCTTAATCATATCTGGATTTTGTTATCATCATCTGTGGATCACACAGGCTGGTGGGCTTCTTCATATGGACTTAGTTGATGCCTCACCTAGGTGGCTGCTTGTTTGAAGACCAGCCTTTAGCACCCCAGACACTATTCCTGTTGATGACTGGGCACCTTCAGTTTTCTTCACCACATTTTGCTATAGCACCCTAATCTTCAGTGATCTCTTCATAAAGGCGAGTAAAGCCCAAACTCCACGGGCCATGACATTCACCATTTCTCTAGTAATTTACCTAAGAGAAATAAAATGGGTTGACTATAATTGGAAATGAAATATCCAAGAGGTGATTATGTCAGTACATATTTATGAACACAACTCAACAACCAAAGTGACTAAATCCTTGATCTCATCCAGCAATGTGAATGCATCTGAAGAACATTATACTGAGCAAAAGACACTGGGAAAAAGAGTGCAAATGGATACTTCATTTTATAGGACACTCTAATTCACAGTGAGAGGAATCAAATCAGTGATCACCAGGGGTTGGAAGTGAGGATGAGTGAAAAGTGCATAGAAAATATTTTTAGTCACTGAAAAGAATCCTGAACCTTGACTTCAATAGTGACTAAAGGGATGTCTATTTTGTAGTGATTATTTCATGAGTGCATATATTTAAAATGGAGATTTCTATTATACTTCAATAAGGTTGATTTTATGAAAAGCCCTCAGATAAGTGAAGAATAAACCCAATCCAATGCTATCAAGTAGATTATAATTTATAGAGACCCTGTGTAAGATTACTGAGGCTGTAAATCTTTAAGGAAGTAGATAGCCTCATCTTTCTCCCTTGAAGTGGCTGGTGGCTTTGAACCTCCAACCCTGCAGTTAGCATCCCAAAGCTTACCTGTCAGTGCCACCAAGGCTCATTTTCAGTGAAGAATACCTATACATAATTAATAATAAGCTGAATGTTGATATATCACAGCATACTTCTTAAACCATGTCTCATCATGTATGTCATTTGATGAAAATCATTCTTCCGGCATCTCTTCCAAATTTTGTTAAGAACACCCCTAGGATTTTTAATGTTTTCTCTGTCTTTGATAGCAATAAAGCCAACTTTCAACTTACAGTTTTACATCCTAATTGCTCAACAAATGTATAGAAACGTAAAGGAACAAAAACGATGGCAAAGTGGATTTTAGAAGACATCCCACCATTTCTGAGGCTGTAAGTTTCCTGCTCTGCGAGGGGTCAAGCCGATGTCCTACCAGTACCGGAGGGGTGCTTACCGAAGCGCTCTTGTGAGCAATAGTGTGTGAACCTGGAATCGCAGATGGAAGCAAACAGACTTGTTCATAATAATGACTCCGAGTCAGTTGTTTTAGCAGGATTCATAATGACAGAGAGTCCTTGTCTTTACCCAGCTTGGGATCTGTCTTGCTCCTCATGAGTTCATTCATTTCTGAGGGAACAATGGTGGCTACTGTGAGCAAGCGAAGGCACAGCATTCAAAATATCCCAGAAGGTCTTTGCTCTATTCTGACATTATGATAGTATGTACTCACACTGCATTCTTTTCAGAATAAACGCAGAATGAAATTCTCCACCTCATCAAAAACCATGTAAGGATTGTCTTATTCTCCAAATCAGTTCACATGGCTCCGTCTCCTTCCTCTCAGTGTGTGCCGCACATCTAGATCCCTGTCTTACTTGGGGATATGTACTGTCATCTTTTATCTCTCCAATAGTTGTAGTGATGCAGAATCCGTGGATATTAAAAAAATGTATTTTATCAGGAGAAAAGTGTGCAAATTGCTGCTACTGACTGAAACCAGTCGCTGTCCAACTGACTTCAAATCATGGGGACCCATAGGTGCATCTGAGTAGATCTGTGCCCGTAGGGTTTTCCGTGGCTTATTTTTCACAAGTCTAAGGGCAGGTCTTTATGTCGTGATGCCTCTGGGTGGACTTGCACTTCCAACTTCAAGGTTAGGAGCTTAGCATATTTCTCATTTGCACTGCCCAGGGACTCCTCTCAGAGCTAGTGCAATAATACCGACCTGTGCCAGGCTGACCCGGAGGGGAGGAGGCTGGAGAGCCAGGCGGTGATGGCAGCAGCCTGGGAACTGAACACACTTAGGTGTGAGTCGTGACATCACAGTTCTTTAGCTTGCCTGCTTCTTCATCTTTCAAAGGCGACCTCTGACATTCACCTTACTATGTTTCCAGAGAATTTAAAAAGAAAACAACTACTGAATATCCAGTAGCTTTTATTATCATTGTGATTTTTATTTGCAGTGAGGCGCCTGGCCTAGAATGCTCATGTGCAGCTAAAACAAAGACCATTCCTTTCAGCTTTGTGTCAAGAGTTCCTTCTTTCTGAATTGAGGGCAGTGCCTTTTTTGTCCACCCAATTGGAATGTCAAAGAGATAAAATAAAAGAACCTTCACTATGGCACTGGGTTGATTGCCTGGGATACCCACTTCCCTTGTGATGGTGTGGGGAATGACAACGCCTGAGCATCAGGACACTGAATTATAAAAGTAGGCTTGTTTTTCTTTCATTGGCTGAGAGAATATTTTTCCTGAAGAGAAACTGATCGTTTAATAGTTGGGTTGGACAAAGAAGGTGAGAGACATGGGTCTAATAAAACCAGAAATGAACGTGGTGGCCTATCCTGAAAGTAGACACAAGTGGGAAGAAGGTTGAACTCCAGGAAATTATTGCTTAGACTCCCAGGAAGGGAAACTCAGTTCATTTGTTTCTTTGTTTGTGTTCTGCATACTCCAACACACACACACACACACACACACACACACACACACACACACACACACACCACATGGCTAAGCAGTTTTGCCCGTGTCACTTTCCACATGCCACTGCTCCCTGGAATAAGGAAGGCTTTGCAGGGGAGGGCTCCCTAGCTCTCAAGTGTCCCTTCTTGCGTAACTCTGGTTCTTGAAGAGCTGTGCCAGAGGCGACGTGCACCCTGTGTCAGGCCCAGGATTTACGGGAAACCAAGTGCTCGCACCAGAAGTTGCCAAGTACACATTTCATTTTGATTTAAAAGACAGTTAATGTCTGAAGCCGAAAAGAGCACGAGTAATTGTTAATAAAATAGGCGATGAGAACTAACAATCGAGGAACAGAGCGCCTTTAAGTGAAACAGATGATGGTGATTTGTAATTAAGTAGCCAAGCAGCTTCTTCTTATAATGAGAAGCAGTTTTCTGATGGTATCCTTTGGCTTCTTGGTGCTGGCTCCTCTTTGATGAGGAGGGAAATGGGGTGTTTTGATATGTTGCTGGAAAGATCATTTTCTCTTGCTGTACCATAAAGTTCCATTTATACCTCTGACTTCAATGCCATGGTCACTTTCCAGGAAGCGACACTGGCTCTTGCAAATGGATGCGTACAGAGCTGTGTCAGTTGTCCAGGCTTAGCTTCAACCTGGAGAAAATGACGGGACTGGCGGTTCCTGTAAATATGGGTCTTTCCATTGAAGGGTGATATATAAGCCTGATGACTAATAAACATTCCTTACATGGGAAACATTTGGGTGATGACATACTTTTTCTTTCACCCTTTTAACTAGCCACAATGCCTGGGATTTTACTTATGAAATATATGGGAAACAGACTAAGCCCCAAGGCAGATCATGCTGGCAGCTGTAGAAAGAGAAGGCTACACGTCCTTACGTATGCTATCTGTATTTTGCTATCCTTTTAACATCTGCCGGGGAGATCAGCTGGGACCAAAGCACACTGCGCATTGAATACCCAGGACAAGGCAGTGTTAGCTTCCTGCCTTAGTGAACTAGAGATAGGCTATTAGGCTGTGGCTTTGAGTCCTCTGACTTTGGCCTTGTTCACATTGCTTGAGTTTGTGGACAAATGAACCTGTATAGTTTTAGGGTAATGTTGGGCACAATTCATAATTACAAGACAAACTACTGCTTGCCCAGTATCACAAAAGAGATGTTGAACTATTTACCTCAGAGGAGCATCATGAAGACGAATCCTAATATAAAATATCATATAATTGACTACTGAACTGCTAACCACAAGGTCGGCAGTTTGAAACCACCAGTCCCTCAGTAGGAAAAATATGAGGCTTTCTACTCTTGTGAAGAGTTGATGTCTTGGACTATCCATGGCACCGTTCTACCATGCCCTGCGATTCCTCTGAGCCAGAGTCAGCTCAGTGGCAATGGGTTTGGTTTGGGTTTTGAGTCGCTTTGAAGCACAATGACCTGGATTGTTGTTATTCCCTTGTTCTGCTCACACAACTGCCTCTTCATCCATGTACAAGGTCCACATAAGCACAATGAAGTGTTCTGGACTTCCCCATTATTCTCAACACGATCCGTAAGATTTATGACCCACACAGACAAATGCCTTGGCATAGTCAATGAACCACAAGTAAACATCTTTCTGTATTCTCTGCTCTGAGCCAAGATTCATCTGACACCATGTTCCCTTCTAAATCTGGCCTGAACCTCTAGAAGCTCCCTGTCAATGTACCACTGTACTCGTTCAGTGATCTTCAGCAAAGTGTTACCAGCCTGTGATATCAGTGATATTGTTCTAGAGTTTGTGCATTCCGTTGGATCATCTTCCTTTGGGATGGGTACACATATGGCTCTCTTCCAGTCAGTGGGCCAAGTAGCTGTCTTCCAAATCTCCTGGCAGAGGCAAGTGAGTGCTTCCAGAATTCCTTAGCCTGTTGCAACATATCAGTTGGTTTTCCATCAATTCCTGGTGTCTTCTTTTTGACTGATGCTTTCAGTGCCTCTTATGCTTGCCATTACAGTCTACCATACTACTGAGCATCTCCCTCTCGCTTTCTCTGCCCTCTTTTTCTCTCTTGTTCCTATTTCTCTGTAGTTACATTGAAAAACAAGTACAAAAATCTTCCTTAAACCTACTTCTTCCATTCTTTTGGCATCCTTTCACCACCAGCATTCCTTTCTTTAGAATACAGCAGAGCATGGATACCTACCGTATATACTCGAATGTAAGCTGACCCGAGTATAAGCCGAGGTACCTAGTTATTACCTGGGAAACCAGAAAAACTGACTGACTCGAGTATAAGCCTAGGGTGGAAAATGCAGAAGCAATTGGTGAGTTTCAATAATCAAAACAAATGAAAATAAAATTACTAAAAAATTGAGATCAGTGGGGTAATGTATTTAAATATTTATTTTCAATAAAAACCATAAATAAAATGACAACAAATCATTTAACATTAGTAAACCAGCACAGGAAGTAGAAAATAGGTTCAACAAAAACAATAAGGTATCAACAATGATACCTTAAGAGTACTATTCCCTGAGCTCAATCAGCAACCAAGCTAAAATGTAGAGTTAAAATCCTTCAAAACTGGATTCCTCATCATCATCCATATCCCAATGCAGAGCTTCAGCTGGTGTGAGGTCATCATAGACGCTGTCCTCACTGAGATCGCCGTCATCACCATCACTGCTGTCATTTTCATACAAAGCACAGTCTTCACTGCAATCCATAGCATTACTAATACTACATTTCTGGACGGCATTCTGCAACATGTCTTCTGGAATGTCTTCCCGTGCATCTTGAACCCATTTTGCTATTAGCTCTATGTCAGGCTTCATGAGATTTCCTCCTTTTGTTAGTCGGGCTTGACCAAATGATATCCATTCATGCCACTGACCCATGTATAAGCTGAACCCCAGTTTTTCAGTACATTTTTTGTGCTGAAAAACTCGGCTTATACATGAGTATATACGGTATACAAGGATCTTGTCATTCTAGGATCATGTTATTATAAGGGGTGGAAAGAGAACACTCCATTGCTCAGACACAGGACTCCTCTTTTCTCAGCATGAACATAAACTCTGCTTATATTTCTAGAATGTCTGTAACCCTATAAGCCTTCTAAATGTGCTTTAGTAACATCTTCTTCAAAGCAGTCCCGAGAGACCAGACTCTGTCCTGACGATTAAGGGACAGATGCTGAGGTCAGTATGACCCGATTGGACTATCAGGTCAACATGACCATGTTCAGAACAAAGTGCTAATCCTGTGGCCTGTGCAGAGACTAAGGAGGCCTTTCAGTCCTTCCTTCTATCGAGTTGGTTGCTAAGGATAAACGGTCTGTTTAGGATCAAGATTGCATCGCTGAAATGGCATGGAAAAACATTATAAAGTTATGAAATTATTTAAAAAGCTTTTCCTCCCCGATTTCTACTCTCCACCCCACCCCTGCCCAATTACATAAACACTAAAATTCTATCTAGACATACTTCATTGTGAGCCTTAGGAAGGTATGTTTCTATTGGCAACCGAGTTCCTAAACATCACTGCACACCAACTAGGAAGAAACCAGGATTGACGAAAAAATAAAGGTAAGATTTGTTCTAGATGATTTATTCTGCTGTAATTTCTCCAAGAGCACTGCCCCCCTACCTCTTTTTTCCTTAAATAAATAATACCCTTTGGAAGTCCTTTAACCTGTTTTTCTTATAGACATCTTTCTAAAAGAAAATAGAGACAGTATACTCTGAAAGTTTATATAAGATCCAAAAAAGGAGCCACTCTGGTGCAGTTTCCACCCTCTCTGCAGCAGGCTTCTTGATGGTGACCGTGACAAGGGGCAGGCTGTGCAGCGAAAATGCCAGCGATCGTGTTCAAAAACCTTCGATCACTCTTCTTGATTTGACATGAAATATTAAACACCAGTTACCAGCAAAAAGTTATTGAATGCAGATGTCTACTATCACTTTCCAATTGCTAAAGTCAATTTGGGCTCATATATTTTCTTTGCTTAAGCATTCGCATGCAGTCCAAATGTTCTGTGACAGTAATGATTTCACAAGAGACCCTCTTCAATTAGGGAAACGCAGCCTTATATGTGTTTTCAGTTTTTAAATCGTTCCCCCCTTTCTTGTTGCACTCAAAAAATGGTGTCCTTTACTAAAAGTTTTTCTTTTTTTAAAAAAAAGGGACTTTGGATTAAAAAATAAATAAAAAGAAAGAGCTCCACCTACTGATTCATTTTTAAAACTTTTTTCTCTCCCCTTCTCTCTTTGAATGAAAAATGCTCTTTGGTACAACGAGGACCTTGTGAGTCTGTAGATCGAACGGTCTGGTTGAAAAAAGGAAGAAAGAAAGAAAGAAAGAAAGGACACAGGAGTTGCCCCCTTGGAAAGGATTAGGTTAGAATGGAGCTCTGTCTGTGCACCATAAGAAGGCCTCCCCCTATTTTTCCGTGCCCCTCAGAAGTTTTCATTAATGCGCCTGGCTCAGGGTTAGCCCTCCCGGGGGATACAGGTTAGCTGTGCCATATTCCCCCTGCGGCACTTAGACGGGTCATCCATTTTTCTCGAGCACAATAATGGTATTCATTGCCCTTTCCTTCGAGAGGGCTTGCTGGGTGCTCTTGTCAAGGATTTACAAGGGCTCTTTCTCCCATGGGTGAAGTTGGAGCTGTTTAGGGCCTACCATACTACCGCTCCGGCTCTGCTACGGCCCATACTCGAATGATTTCATGGGGAAGGGAAGGAAAACAGCCACTGGGATCCTGGGAGTCAATTAAGGAGGCCACGAGCCTCCTTGGGAAGGAGCCACTTTCGCCAGCCCGCTGGGGGTGGGAGTCGAGAACGGCAGCTGGAATGGAGATGCTCTATGGCTTCTGCTGGCCCTGACCCTAAAACTTCGGTAGCTGAGAAATTTCCAGACCCATTTTCAGTTCCTACCTTTCCATTTCTTTGAGAAGGGTGCGTTTCCACAAGTGTCTCACTGTGCGCCAACCCAGGCAGCTCCCTGTGATACAAATGGTTCCAATTCGTTGGTGGGGGGCCGGGGGGGCACCTTGTCCTGGATCTGTGCCACCCACTCGTCCCAGCTCAGACCCTGTACCTCCACAGCAGAAATTTTTTCTAAGACAAATAAATAGCTGACTGTATTTGTCTCACACATGTGATCAGTGGTTACAGAGAAATATTACCAGTGGGCAGCAAGATGATATCCTGCAAACACACAATGGAGTAATTAAAGTTTCCTACCTTTGAATCTGCTTGCCCACTCATGCATTTCTATAACCCATATGATTAGCTAACCATAGGACCTAGGTAGTCAAAGCCTGAATAGAAAATGTCTATTCTTGCCCCCAAATGAATCACACATCACCTATCACTGCAGAATTGCCAAACTCTATAGTTTTCTTGTCAAACATAAATTCAATAGCTGACCACAACTAGGGACAAGACTTTCTTATAAATCAAGCAACAACATGCATTAGAGGGAGAAGGAGGGGACACACTGCTGCATTCAGTCAATCAAAAATATATGTAATGAGTGTCTACTGTGTTCAAGGTACTGTGCTTGGTGCTAATGGGAATTTAATGAAATATGACCCGACGATGGCCTTCGGCAAAGATACACCTCCTTCACACAGCTGCTGGTGAGGACCATGTGCAGTCACACAGCACACTGCCTGGGACACAGCCAACCACTGGTAAAGAGCCTGGATGATCAGGACAGTTATTACTGTTATTTAAGATAAAAGTCCAAGAGGTGTTCTAGGATAGGTTGCCGAATGCTGACCCGGATATGGTTTGCTCTGTGACCAGAAGAGCTTCCTGTAATGTGGCCTGGCGAATTTCCTACAGAAGTCCCAGCCCTTGTTGGGGATCCTGGACTTCTGGAAGCTATCTTCGTCACCTAGGGCTGCCACAATAGAACGTCTTTGGATAACACAAATAACTTGCACTTGGCTCCTAACCAAAAGACTGGCAATTTCAATTCACTTGGTGGGGTCATGGAAGACAATGACAATCAAGAAAACTTCATGAAGATCTCAGCCAAGGAAAATCAAATTTTTACTCTGTAACATATGGGATCGCATATCTGTGTATTCAAGTCGATTACAATGCACTTGATGACAACAGTTTTTGTCTGTCATAGAAACGCCAAAAATGGGCACTATTTTCTCACCGTTCCAGTGGTTGAAAGTCCAAGTCAGGTGATTCATTCCTTGTCTGAGCCCCGGGTGTTCCTGGTTCCTTGGCTTGTAGATGATCCTCAGAGTGTATATCTCTGTGTCTCTTCTGTTCTTTTTATAACTCAGAGTGACTATTTTTAAGATACACATAAATTAATATTGCCTCATTAACATAATGAAAGAAAGTCCTATTCCCCAAATCAGCACATCTTTTAAGAGCACAAAATTCAATCAATAACAAAAACATATTAAGTTCTAGACATTAAGCTGAGCCCTTAGCAATTCTGGTTCCTTTAAAATTTCACCAGAGTGTGATGTAGAGATTATCACCCTCTACTCCTTCCATTTCACAGAGAAGCGAGTGAAGTCTCAGAAAAGCTAGCTTTGATCCAGAGACCAGGTATCGATACACATGGTTTTTCCACTTATTCAATCTCCTAGAATTAGGGACTACTGAACTGAGAAGAAAATATGGAGACCAGGTTGTTTTTTTTTTAAATTATCAAACAATATCATTAATATCACATGCAAATAAAATTTTTCCAAAGATAATTTAAAAACCAATTGAAACAGTATATTGACAGGGAACTGACAGAAACTGAAGTCGGATTCTGAAGAGAATGTGGAACAAGGGATATAATTGCTTATACCAAGTGGATCATGAAAGTAGAGAAAATTAAAAAGATGGTTTGCTTATATTTTAGTGACTATGCAAAGATGTTTTACTGTGAATGGTAGCAAACTCTTCCATTAAGAAGAATGGGAATTCCAGGACACTTTATTTTGTTCATGAGGAAACTACATAGACTGAGAAGCAGCCATTGGAACAGAACATGAGAGCACTTTGTGGTTTAAAATCTGAACGATGTGTATCAGGGTGTGTCCTTTCCCTATACTTAGTCTGTGTACTGAGCCCAATGGCTGAGAGGCCAGCCTATTATATGAAGCAGTGGGGCATGAGGATTAGAAGAAGGCTTACTAACAACCTTTGATGTATAGATGAGACATGCTTGTTGAACACGAGAAAGACTTCAAGTACTTGCAGATGAAAATCCAGAACTGCAGCCTTCAGCATGGATGACAACTCATTGTAATGAAACCAAAATTCTCACAGCTGTTGCAATAGAAAGTATCATGATCACCAATAATGAGACTAGCGGCACCAGGAGGGCAAGGGGAAGGCGGGGAGAGAAAGGGGAAACCGATCACAACGATCCACACATAACCCCTCCCAGAGGGACGGACAACAGCAAAGTAGGTGAAGGGAAACAGCAGTCAGTGTAAGACATGGTGGGGGTGGGGGGAGATAAATTATTAAGGATTCATGAGGGAGGGTGGAAGTGAGGAGCTGATCTCAAGGGCTCAAGTAGAAAGAAAATGCTCCGAGAATGATGATGGCAACAAATCAACAAATGTGCTTGACACAATGGATGGATGGATGGATTGTGACAAGAGTTGCAGGAGCCCCCAACATAATGACTTCAAAAAAAAATCATTATTTTTTTAAAAGAAAATATCATGCCCAACAGAGAAAAGACTGACATTGTCAAGGATTTCATGTTGCTTGAGTCCACAATCAATGCTTATGGAAGCAGCAGTCAGGAAATCAAGCACTTATTGACTTGGGCAACTCTGCTGCACAAGTTCTCCTAAAAGTGAGAAAGAGCAAGAGTGCCACTTTGAGATCTCAGGAGCTCCTGTATCAAGCCACAGTGTTTTTAAAAATTAATTAATTAATTTTAAAACATTTTATTAGGGGCTCATACAACTTCCACCACAATCCATACATATACATACATCAATTGTATAAAGCACATCTGTACATTCCCTGCCCTAATCATTCTCAAAGCATCTGCTCTCCACCCAAGCCCCTCGCATCAGGTCCCCTTTTTTCCCCTCCCTCCCTGCTCCCCCCTCCCTCATGAGCCCCCGATAACCTGTAGATTATTATTTTATCATATTTTGCCCTATCTGGCGTCTCCCTTCAACCCCTTCTCTACCGTCCGCCCCCCAGGGAGGAGGCCACATGCAGATCCCCGTAATCGGTTACCCCCTTCCAACCCACTCACCCTCCACTCTCCCAGCATCTCACCTCACACCCCTGGTCCTGAAGGTATCATCCACCCTGGATTCCCTGTGCCTCCAGCTCCTATCTGCACCAGTGTACAACCTCTGCTCTATCCAGACTTGCAAGGTAGAATTCGGATCATGGTAGTTTGGGGGGAGGAAGCATCTAGGATCTGGGGGAAAGCTGTATTCTTCATTGGTGCTACATCGTACCCTGACTGACTCATCTCCTCCCCTAGACCCCTCTGTGAGGGGATCTCCAGTGGTGGACAAATGGGCTTTGGGTCTCCATTCTGCACTTCCCCTTCATTCAATATGGTAAGATTTTTTTTTTTGATGATGCCTTATACCTGATCCCTTTGGCACCTCGTGATAGCACAGGCTGGTGTGCTTCTTCCATGTGGGGCTTTGTTGCTTCTGAGCTAGATGGCCGCTTGTTTACCTTCAAGCCTTTAAGACCCCAGACACTATCTCTTTTGATAGCCGGGCACCCAGGTTGTTCTAGTTACTCCACTGTTTGGTAAATATATGGGAGGCTGGGGGGGGGGGGGAAGTGGGGAGTGGGTTGGTGAAGTCATTTGTACAAACTCACACACCTAACGAATGACAAACTGAAATTTACTACTGAGACTTCTGATTCCAACTTGGTGCCGTATCTAATATTTCCTACTGTTTTCTAACGAATCTTAGGCACTGTTTTACTACAACTGTGGAAGGAAAACAAAAACAAACTTGCTAAGAAGTAGCTATGTATTCCAAGTCAATTTGACATGTCTTCTCAGTGGAACAGCCAACAGCCATTTGCGACCATTACTGTTGCTGAGAAATCACCCCCAGCCTCATATTCAGTCCACTCTTAGTCTAACACACATGCACAATACACATACACACACATTCAATGCACACGTTGTCTTTTTACTTAGCAGGGAAAATGCAGGCTAAGTTTTAAAATATCTCCAAATTTATAGTTTCTATATTAATCAAGGTTTAAGCAGAACCATTGTTCCACCAAGTTCTCCTTCCAACAAGTGTTTTATTGTTTTTATTTTAGCTCATTTTCCTGGGGACTCTACTATAGAACAAGAATGATAAAGGCCTACTAATATCAGATATTCATAATTTATCTGAGCAGGCGTTCTTTGTTGGCCCAGGAATAGATCCAAATCAATCCAAATACCAATTAATCAATGTGTGATGGCGATGACAGGGTTTGGTTTTCTGGAGCCCAGGCTCTTGTCTGCGATGGTCAGGCTGCTCTGTGTTCCCTTGGCATTTGCTGTTTTCATGTCCCACCAATTCTAAAGTAGCCCCCAGAATAAAAGCAAACAAAATATCATATGAGTTTACGGAGAGGATCTCTAATGCAGATTATGTTGAACAATTCATTGAGTTGCTTAATCTTATCGTTCAGATCACTAACTCAATCACCGAGAAATATTTGTTTTCCTACAAAGCAAAGACCTGTGATCGTCAACAGGATCATGAAAGAAAATACCCGGTCAGTGTCCAGAGCGCCTTTGCATCCACTCTCAAGCGTTCCTTCTCGGCCACAAGTGACCATTACCTGGAATGCCATGATCAGCCCTTCATTGTTCTTTACCCCATCTAAGCCTGCATTGTTGGACACTGGGATTCAGTTAAAACAAAAGCAAACAGCTTTATTTAAATCGTCTCATGCAGTGTGTGTGTGCGTGCGTGCGTGTGTGCGTGCGTGTGTGCGTGCGTGCGTGTGTGTGTGAAAGGAGCCCAGTGACATTGTGCTTAAAAGGTTGGCTGGTAACCAAAAGGTTGAAAGTTCGAATGCTCCAGCAAGATGTGTTAATCTACTTCCATAACGATGCACAGCCTTGGAAGTCACTTCCCTGGGGCAATTCTACTCTATGCGATGGGGTCCTTATGACTCGGAACTGCTTCAATGACATTTTTCCCTTCTTTTTTTAGGGGGCTGGGGTTGGGGCTGGGGAATGTGAGGGTGAGGGAGGGCTTTATGTACATATAAGATATGTAATATCTAAAAAGTACAGCGAAGGACCCCTGACAGTGCCGTGGTGAACCCCTGGCTATTGCCTGAAAGTTGGCAGTTCGAACTCATCAACTACCGCACAGGAGAAAAACAAGACAGCTTTGGGGAAGATTTTCAGCTCTGGAAACTCTAAGGCACAGTTTCACTCTGCCCTGTCAAGTGTTGCTATGAGTCAGAATCTATTCAATGGCAATCTCTCGCTCTCTTTCTCTCTCTCTCTATAGATGCAACAATAGGTGGAAACAAACATCGTGAGGGCTAGAATATAACAATTGTGAGAATGGAGCTGTGGGCAGTGTTTCCTTTCGTTGTACAAAGTTCACTATAAGTTGGAGCCTACTTCACAGCGCCTGACAACAAACACACACGCGCACATGTGTGTGTGTGTGTGTGTGTGCTTCTGGCTTTTTTCACTCAGCGTTGCCTCCATCCATAAATATGCCACACGGCATTTAGCCATTATACTGTTGAAAGACATTAGGTGGTGTCAGTTTTGACTTATAATAGTGCTGCCATGAACATTTCCTTGCGTATCTCTTGATGTGTATTGTCAAGCACTATTTTGGACATATATGAGTTAAATTATAGAGTTGTAAACTATATGTGATTTCAGTGTTGTAGATAAAGTTTTTAAAAAATAACGTAGCAATCTACAATCCTACCTTTCTAGTTGTCTGTGTTCATGTGCTTAGATTCTTCTTTGGTCTTTCTTATTCATGGTCCATCTTTCATACGTCTGTGAGATGACTGAAAATACCAAGGCTTGGGTCAGAGGTATTTTAAGCCCCCAAATGATGCGTTTTCTCTTTAATGCTTTTAGAGGTCTTTTGCAATAGATTTAATCAGTGCAATAAGTCCTTTGATTTCCTGACTCCTGTGGAGGTTAGACAGGTTGTGGATCCAAGTAAAATGAAATCCTTGAAAACTTCATTTTTTTCTTGATGCACCATGATGTTTTGACTCAGTTGTAAGGAATTAAAAAATGTTGAAGTATAATCCATTTTGAAGGCTATAATCTTTGATCTCATCATAAGTGCTTCAAGTTCTGGAATGTAAAAGTTGGAACATAGAGGAAGGATGATCAGTAGCTGGAAATATGGTCTTGGTGACAGAGATAATGCTGGATCACGACCTTGCCAGATGGAATACACAGGCACCAAATCAACTACATCTGTCAAAATAGATGTTGAAGAAGCTCAATATCATCAGTCAGATTAAGGTCAGGGGCCATATGTGAATAGACCATAAATTGTTCATATTTCAATTCAAGTTGAAGTTGAAGAAAATTAAAATTACTCCAGGTGAACAAGACGATGCAAAGGCATTCAAATGTGTGGACCATAACAAACTATGGATACCCCTGAGAACAATGAACATTCCAGAACACTTAATTGTGGTTATGCAGAACTTGTAGGTGGATCAAGATGCAGCTCTGTGACAAGAACAAGAGAATACAGCATGATTTAAAATCAAGACAGGTATGCATTATTCAATCACAGAAGCTGGAGGATATGAAGAAGAACACAGTAGCAGGATTGGAGGAAGGCATATTAATAACTTGTGATATTCAGATGATATAATTTTGCTTACTGAACTTGAGGAGGTCTTGGGTTGCAATCTTCAATATGGATTGTAATTCAATATAAAGAAAGTCAAAATTCTTACAATTAGACAAGTAGGTAACATCATGGTAGATGGTGAAAAGTTTGAAGTTGTCAAGGATTTTGTCTCATTTGGATCAACTGCTGTTCATTGAAGCAGCAGGCAAGAGATCAAATGGTTCATTGCATTGGGTAAATCTGCTGCACAACTTTAAAGTGTTGAGAAGTAAGTATGTTACTTTGAGGACAAAAGTACTCCTGACCCAAGACATGTTACCTTCAATTGTCTCATATGCATGTGAAAGCTGGATATTGAATAACACAGAATGAAGAAAAGTTGATGCTTTTGAATTGTGGTGCTGGTGAAGAATTTTCAAAGTACCATGCACTGCCAAAAGGATAAACATCTATCTCGGAAGAAGGACAACCAGAGTGCTCCTTAGAGGAAAGAATGGGGAGACTTAGTCTCATAGACTTTGGGCATGTGATTATGTGAGACTAGTCCATGATGAAGGATATTATGCTTGGTAAAGTAGAATGGCAGCAAAAAACAGGAAGGTCCTCCACCAGGTGGGTTGACACAGCTCCAACAATAGGCTCAAATATGAGAACAATTGTGAGGATGGTGCATGAGTGGGTGGTGTTTCACTCTGTTGTACATAGGGTTGCCATGATATCTGTAAGTACCATGTTAAGTTTAGTGTGCCTCCAAAGGAACATGTGGGTGAAATTTAATCAGGTTGCAGCTTGATTGGAGGGCGACTGAGATAAATGCTTTCTGAGCTGGCATCCTTTCTTTCTCCCTGGTGATCGGACCAGCATGCTGCTGCTTGAGGGAATTCATTGCCTGAACTGTGTGCTGTACTACCTGTGGGCTGGGCCACCCATGGATCATGTTGTCTTGCCCTGCATCACTAGAGCTTGGGGCTCCTTCAAGATCTGCTTCCCCACACTGCTGGTGGATTGTGTTGCCACCAATGGGTCCTGGTTCACTAAGCTCCTGAACTACTGATTCTTGCTGCTCAATACTGCTGTCTGCTGCCAGCAGCAACTCTGCCAGTCTTGTCTGAGGGCAGACTTTGCTGTCTGCTTCCTTGACCAGCAGCCCGCACGAATTGAAGGACCTTCAGTATAATAACTGTTCCATGAAAGTGAGTTGAATTAAGTCCTCTGTACTGCTGTGTGGACTAATTAGCTGTTGTATTCCTTCTCGTTGTGCAAATCTATCTATCTATCTATCTATCTATCTATCTATCTATCTATCTATCTATCTATCTATCTATCTATCTATCTAATCAGAAGTGTCCTGGCTTTGTTTCTCTAGAGAACCCTGTCTATCATAGTACCTTAAAACAACCACAAGAGCTACATGATTTTGACTATATCCCACCTAAATTAGAAAGCGTCTCAAGAATAGTTCTGAAATATTGAACACTAAAGATCAAAGACCAGAGGTGTCATGTGCAGAACCTGTTCCCAGTCATTCTTGGGGGAAGGTCTCTCTGTGATGCTTTGCCACAACTAAGAGGCCCCTTGAGCGCTGCCCTGCAAAGGTTGTAAAATTCATTTACTGCTCATCAATGTCCAAAGGGCACCCCATTCTGCAACCAATCTCTCTCCCCAAAGCACGCAAATTCACTTACTCTGCGGACCAAGACGCCCAATGCTCTGCTCTGAGCTCTGCTCTTGGCTGCTGCTGCTTCTCAGTGCAAGGGTCTCAAATACCTGGTAGTGGCTCTTCTTTCTTGATAATCATAAGATTATCTCATCTGCTTATTAGGTGGCTCATTTTATACCCAGGACCATACCAAAATGGACCAATCCCCTCAAATTAGTCTTCTACACCCTATTTGCATGCTCCCATAATTTTGTGGGTATTAAAAAGATTCTGGATAGAAGAGTTATGCCAAGTAATTTCATCTCACCACAGTCATCTCCCTATTGTTCTATGTAGGAGTTCTTCATATGTTCTGGAAAACAGTTGTTGTCAATAATATTGTTGAGTTTTTCCTTTGCACTTTCCTAATATTTTGATGAACAGATCATTTCTATTTTAATAACCTCATGTATCAGTCATATCCTCTTGGTTAGTGCTTTTGTTTCCCATTTGAGATGCCTTCCCTTACAGGAAGGTAATAAAGATATTCCCCTGTATTATCTTTTAGATGATATATTTATATATTTTAATTAATTTTGAATTAAATATATAACTAGAATTAATAAATACCTAAATACATACCTTTGTATTTAAATTAAAAATATACCTAGAATTTGTATTTGTATATTATGTGTAGTGAAGAACAAGCTTCTTTGTGTGTGGTGGTATGTGTGTGTGTGTGTGTGTGTGTGTATAGTTAGTTTTCCCAGTCCCGTTTTTTGAAGAGAGCATTGTTTTTTCCCATGATAGTTAAATATTATTTACAAACATACTTGGCTTTTTGGGGGGACACATTTGATCTATTGATCTACTCATCAGCCAAAAAAACCATGCTTATTTCTTAAAACCTTTCATCGTGAATTGGGTAGAGGTCTACAGAGCAAATCAGTTTTCCATTCAACAATTCCTGCACATTTTATTTCATGTCATTGCTTGCAATCCTTACTGTGTAATATCATTTCCTCCTCATTTCCCATTTTCATTCCTCCTTCTTTGCTTACACTTCTGAACTTTGTCCTCGGATACATGCTGTCTTTTGTTCTCAAAGTGGTGCTTATTCTGGGGAGTGTATATATTTCTAACACTATTGTTCTCCTTTTATACCTCATTATTTGAGAATTGAGCCATAGGTGGTGAGTTCATTTCCAGACTTGTAAGCTGGCTAAGGGCCATGGCCTTGAGGTTCTACCAGATTTTCCCAACCAGCAAGCCTGAATTTTTTTTACAAATAATTTTGAGTTTTTGTCCATATTTTCTCCCACTGTTTTTGAAGACTTTCTAACATGATTCCTTTCAGAGCAATTGGTAGTAGTGGCCAAGAGCCATCTAATTCTGGACTCAGGGTGATGTTCAAGTGGCCCATTAATCAATTGGACTAATGGTTTTCATGAGCCTTTGGTCACTCATTTTTCCTTCTCGATAGGAAGAGATCAATAGTTGCAACTCACAAGGACAATGTTCTACATCCTCTGTCCTTTGGACTTAGGTCTTACAACAACACCTTTGCATCACAGGTGTTCTATACATTTTAGTATGCAATATAGCAAGTCCTCCCCATAGTTGCATTCTTCTTCAAAAAAGTTTTTCATGGCAGTTCTTTTTATGAATCCAGTGTTATTTTAATTTTCTGATAATTTTAAAAGTTACCATTTGCAAAGCATCACCTCTGTTTCCTTTGGGACCTCTGTTTCCATTGCGGTTATTTTATCTGTTTGCTCCTCCCAGCATTGTTCATCAGTTATACAAGGGGGAGTATGTTGAATAGTAAGTGCCCACTCATCTGGTTCTTCTCAGTAAGTGATTTAATGGTTAATTTTCTGTGTTAATCTGACGTGGCTATGGTGTAGTTGTATGGTAAACACTAGTCTAGTTACGGCCTTGAAGGTATTTAGTTATGAAAATTGTGCACACATTTTAAGTACATCAGATTATGCTCGGTAATGGAGAGGGTATCACCCAATCAGATGAAGGCTGTCAGAGATAAAAAACTGAGGTTTTCTGGAAAAGGAAGGAATACTACCTCCGGGTTGTAACATAAAAATGCTGTCAAGCTCCAGCGTGCTGATATGCACTATGGATTTTGGACTCCAGGACGGCACCATTAACTCTCAGTGGAATTGCCAGCTTGCTGGCCTGCCTTGCAGATTACAGGCTCCAGTTACCGTAAGTAACAGTAGAAGTCATTTCTTTAAAACAACAATCCTCTTCTGTCATACACATACATACCTACACACCCATGCACACACACTGTGGCTTCTGTTTCTATAAAGAACCTTGATGGATCTGTTTTGCCAAAAGGCTTTTCTACTTAATAAGAATATCGAAGACCTGTTTTGTATAGAGAAGTATCTTCTGTTAAGGTTGGTGGGCTTCAGTAAAGCTTGCTTTCTGTAGGTGACAGACTTTGTCAGCATCTTACACACGCCCAGTTAGAAGAGATGCCCTTTTACGTTGCAAACCATGAGTAGTTGTCATTCTCTAGTAGAACTGCATCTTCTTTGTCTTTCCCATTCTGTTTACTTGGGATCCTTGAATCACTGCTCAAGCTAATCCTTTGCTCTTGCATTGGCCTCGTTTGCTTTGACTTTGCCTGTCGACTGTAACTGAAACACCACAAGAAAAGGAATTTATTTTCCGAGAGAGCTGGGGGAAATATTTCTAATAGGGTCTCGGCCAAATCAATGACTTCTTGTAGTTTGCCCTGGCGATCCCATTGGGATTCTCCCATGTCATCTGCCTCCCGTCCATGTGGGTATCTTTGTATCTAGTCTATTCTTTTTATAATTCAGAAATGATTAGATTGAAAATTCAGCCTTAAGTAAGGTTTGATTAGCATAACAAACAAAACCTCCAAACAGTATTATATCCATGGGATTATGATTCTGACACATATTTAAAAAAACAAAAATAACTCACTGCAATCCAGTCGATTCTAATTCATACTGATCATCTACACTTTAAAATCAATAATAGTTCCCCCCCACCATATGTCTTAAGTAATCTAGTCCTCTACTTTAATAAAGTTCTCAGGACTCTAGCAAGGATCAGGCTATTTCACATAAATTAGGAAGGAGGTGAGTTAGGCAAATTTATTATGTAAAAATACCTCTGATTAACTTCTCTAATTCATACCCTGTGGCCATCACCTGTCATTATTTTGTCTTTCTCCCAATGTTCTTTGGGGAGTTTCTCCAAGCTCTTACCATGCAAATGGCTTACCTCCAGTTGTACAATGTCCTTGTCTGCGAACACTGTCTCATATAACTGCCTACAAGAAAGACTCAAAAGAGCTGATTCAATTATTGTCCTTTTCATATTTTCATTGCAGTCGAATCCATTCTCCTTTTTGTATATATTGATTGAATTATGGCTACAGATATTTCTAAGTCATTTACAGTATACCAGAAAGTACACTAGGTGCTGTAGACATAGCTTTAAAATGGATCTCCACGGAGCTTTCATTCTGCAGGGAAAAGACAAAGCAAAAGTAAATCAAACGTGAGCCATAGCTCATACACATTAAAATTTCATCTTTGAGCTATAATGGGTGGATGATTTTGGCAGACACACAGTGTCATGTATCAACACTTACAGAATAGTTTTACCATTAAAAAAAAAGGCGGCTGTCATCTTTTCAAATTTCTCTCTCCCCCCACCCCCTGGTCTGCTGGCAGCCATTGGTCTTGTGATTGTCTCTCTGTGACTTGGTTGTACACAGGGTCATGATGGGCGGGAACCAACCAGCTGGCCCCCAACAACAGCCACCACCACAGCATAGTTTTCCCTTTGCTAGAATAGCATCACCTTGGAATCGTATAATATGCAATATTTTCAGACCTATTTATTTCCCTTAGCAACACATATTTAAGATTCATCCATGTCTTTTCACGTCTTCTAGAATGTTCCTTTTCATTACTGAATAGCATTCCATCAGGTGGATGTACCAGTTTGTTAACCATTCACTTATGGAAGGCCATCTTGGTTGATTCTAATTTTCAGTGATTATGAATAAAGTTGCTATAAATATTTACATGTGATTTTTATGTGAATATACATTTTCAAATCAGTTGCATAATTACCTAGGAGTTTGATTATTGCATTGTATGATAATACTGTGGTTGGCTTTATACATAACTAAAAATTTGCTCTCGGAAGCAGTCATACCATTTTGTGTCTACTCCAGTGATGGATGAGAGCGCCTATCGCTTCACATCCTCATCAACAATTGGTATTGTCAGATTTTCTTCTTCTTTTTTTATTTTTAAAATTTTGATCATTCTAATAAGCATGCCAACACTATTTCATTGCTTTACTTTACTGTTTTCTACCAACACCCGGATTTCTAGATTATCTCAAGAATAGATTAGCTACGGTGAACACTAGTGACGAAAGACTCAAAAACCTGTAAGATGTCATTCAGAACATCACACATGAAAAAGCAAAAGCTTTTTAATTAGAAGAGAGAATGGGCAGTTTTCCAGAACACAAAGGATGTGACTGTGGTACTTATATAATTGTCAATTTGAAGATTGGGCATGTAGGGGTGGAGTCGAGCCTGTCAATAAGGTCATAGCCAATGAGGCTTCTGTGTGAATTCTGGGAATTCTGGTATTTCCTCCTTGGAGGTGGGAGACTCTCTGCTCACACCCTGGGAGACATAGCAGTTGACAAGACACGTGGACCCACCCTGATGTAGAGACCCCTGCCAGCGCTGAGATGTTTCCACTGCCACTGGATCCAAGGACTTTCTATCCACTGGCCGGTGATCAGCCTACACTTGGTGTCATTGCATGTGTTTTGTGAATTTGAAGAGGACATTATAGATTGGTATCGGACATAAGGGCTAATATCGAACTTATGGACTTGATCTGGATGGGGCTGGGATGTTTTCTCAATGTTCAATTGCTCTTGTATATAAATCTCTTTCTTATACACATACGTGTGTCCATGGATTTGTTTCTCTAGTCTACCCAGACCAACACAGTGACACTTCTCAAACTCCTCATTCTGCAGGGAGAGAGTTTAGTTTCATTTTGCTTTACAAGGCAGAAAGAAATTTTAGACAATGACTCAAATAAAGCCAATACTCCAGACTAATACCTTTTGGAAAGCTATTAGAAAATGCCTTCCCCTAGAGGTGCATTACGAGAGTCAGCTCACACGGGCATCCTTGTTCCAAAAAGCCCCACAGAATCAGGAATGTTACAATGCTTCTCTAAAAGATATAATGATTTATGAAGGCCAGCCTTTCAAATTATGAAATTGTGTGGTGGTCAGAAAAGTTTTCTACAAAGGGAAAAAAATTGAAGCAATTCCCCAAAATGTGGAGACAGCTTAGTCATAAAGAGCCTCCCACTTCACTGTCATGAATATCTGAAGCATTCCTGTGGTTCCCTGGGAACAGTTTTATTTACACCGAAGCTTCTGTTATAATTAATTGAATGATTAGTTGAAAAGTCTGTCCCAAAGAATCCCCATTTAGCTCTTCATTTCATCTGGGTGCATGCACAATAATACAGGGTTCCCTTCCAGGTTTTTCTGAATCAGCAGACACAAACTCCTGGAAATTTTCATAAGACAAATGTTTCTAGTTTCTCCCAGAATGTAAGCGTTTCACTGTGATCACGCCTTCCTCATGTCAGAGTCACATCTCCACCCTCAGGTTCCCCTCTAGGACACTTAGTCAAGGTTAATGTTTAAGCATTAATAAAGCTTTGCCATCTCTTAACAGATAAGAAAGTAAACAGGATCGAGATGACATTGGACATGAAAGAATGCTAATGCATTTCTGAAAATGAAAACAATACGTTTTCAATCTTAGCTTTAAAGTAACTATGGTTACGAAAGCCTTGTGCTGCTTCGCCTACATTTAGTTCCTTTTACTGTGTACTACCTCTGTCATCGGGAGAGAGTGGACTAGGGCTAATGGCCCCTTAATTTGTCATCACATGAATACCAAGATTAAATACCGTGTGAATAGAGAGTGTAAATTTCTTTATCTGCTTGAGAGGTGTCTTTTCAAGAAGAGAGACTTAGTCAACAAAGAAGAGAGCAGTGTTCTCAGTTTAAACCAACTTTCTGGGGGAAAAAAACGCATCGGCTTTCTGTTGCAGTTGACACACAGAGCTCCTATAGATTGGGCGGCAAGGGCTTCAGTCTTAAAACTCAAGTTCTCAGGTTGACAAGGGGCTTCAAAAATACCCTGTGTCGAAATTGAGGGTGAAGAGGCCAAGAAGAAGATATGAGCCGGGTAGAATGTAGAGTACTGCCTTTAGGATGAGTAGCTGGAGATGGTATCTCAAACAGTGGCTAGACCGTGGGAAATGATTCATATCACAGCACTGGAAATACAGCAAGACTCAGTATTATGTGTTCTTAATTCTTTTTAAAAATGACAGTTAAATACATAAAATTTAAGGAAGGACATAAAATGTGCACAGTGTTAGCTCACTGTTGCATTGTGGACTTTTTAATAACAAATGTATTATTTTCATAAGGAGAATCAAGAAATATCACGTAAGTGTTAAACAAAAATTAGACAGAACCTTGGCAATGATGAAAATGACTTTCTTAATTTGAGGCAACTTCACAGGGGAGATTGTTAAGGTTTTGGGATTTTTCACTTGGAGAAAAAAAAAGCACTGATATTGAAACGTGAAAACTGGCTTTAGTGAACAGCACCGCCGGGGAGAGCAGTCGCACCATTTAGTTCCCAAATTTTATAACTTCTCTGGAGACAGTATTCGTCTTCATTAAAGAAAAAAGCTCTTAATAATTATTATCAAAGGTATTCAAGAAGAGGTTGCAGCTGTGTTCGTCATCTGGTCCTCTGCTCCAGTAGTTTCAATGCCACCATACTTGGAAATGGTAAAAGACATCATAGAAAGTGCTTAACTTTAGATATACCACATTAAACCTTCCTCTGTTACCTTCTGTGTTCTTTTTTCCCCTTTCTTTCTTAATTTGGAATGTTCTCCTGCATGAGACAGAATTTTTAGGAAGTATAGACTTATTTATGTATGGAAAGATATAAAAAAGAGTAATTATATCAAGTGCTGTTACCAAGAATTAAAAAAAAAAACAACCCAACCTACTGCCATGCAGTTAATTCTGACACACAGTGTCCCTCTACTACAGAGCAGAACTGTTCCTTAGTGTTTCTGAGAAGGTCACTCTTTAAGGAAGCAGAATGCTTCCTCGTTTTCCTAAGGAGTAGCAGGCAGGTTCAAAACATCGCCCTTTCAGGGAGCAGCCTGTCATACTTGGGTAGGCTAGTGGTCAACTTCATTATGGAATCTTCTATAAAGCAGCTAAGCAGTGGTGGAAAGAATAGGGTAAAAGTGCCATCTCCTTAATCTGGCCGCAGTCTTGACACCATGAAAGATGATTTCATTTGGGGTGTGGCCAGCTCTTAGTAAGAATTGAGTCGTGTTCAGAAGCTAGCTCTCTGGATCTGGATCCTGCATCTGATTTATCAACTTCCTGTTGTATCACCAGCCAGTCCTAGAAGCCATCAGAAGACAAGCAACCTGGGGTACATTCAGCTCTGCATCCACCAGACTGGGGTCTTCCTGCTTCCTGTTTCTCAGTTCCTGTAGACACATGAGTCAGGTCAAGCCTCCAGTTTACATCTGATCCACAGACTTGAGCCAGATTAAATTTACCCACTTGTACAACTGTGTGAGCCATTTCTTGATATCTATTAGCATCTATATCTATTAATCTCTATTAACACAAACAAGTATCACTGGTTTTGCTTCCATAGGGAAGCCAGCCTATACACATAGCCCACGCTTATCCTAACACTTAAAATAGCTTCTTGAATTACTGATAATGGAAATGCATATGTCACTGTTATTATTTTTAATGGTTTTACTCTGAACAGGTGAAATGTGTATTCCATATCAAGTTTCCACTTCTATTTGTTATTTATATGTTCCAGGTGTGTGTGGTTACGTGTCTCTGAGTGAGTTCTGACACAACCTATGTACCAAAGAATGGAACACTGTCAGGGTTTGCACCTCTGCAACAATCCTTGCCTTTCTGACCCCCTCGTTGTACTCACTCTGTCAATTCATATCATGGGGGGTCTTCGTTTTTGGCACTCTCTGCTTTACCAAACATGATGTAATTTGGCAAATTATCAGGAGGGACCGGTCCCTGAAGAAGTCATGCCATGCTCACTGCTAATGAGCATTCTGCCTGTAGGCACATCATGACAGATCTGTTCCTTCTTCTGGCAGTACATGGCATCGCCAACACTCTTCCCCAACACTACAAGCCCAAAGTAGCGACTCTTCAGTCATCTTGCTCATTCAGCTTTTGCATGCATATGAGGTGATTGAAAATACCATGGCTTGGGTCTTGGCTCAGGGGCACTGTAGTCCTAAAAGAGACATGTATGCTTTCTAATACTTTATCCCCCCACAGTTTTATTGGCGTATAGTTGAGATATCTTACAAGTCATAGTTCAATCATATGAAGAAGAGTTATACTATCATCGCCACATGCAGTCGAAGAATTTCCCTCATTCTTGTACTCATTGTTATTAGTGCCCCATTTCCCCCATCCTCCCCTGCCACACACCTAAGCAACTATTCATCCAGTTACTGTCTCTCTAGAGATGCCTATTCTGAATTTCACATACAGAAAACATTAAACCACCACCAACAAAAACTAACAAGAACAACAAAGTGAAATAGAAAAGAAAGCTGAAAATATTAAAAACTAGAACATATTTAACTGGATCATAAGGGAGATCAAGGGATAAAAATACCTGTACGTGTAACAATGCCCTTTCCAGCGCACTCTGCATGCTAACAGGCTCTTCTCATCGCTGGGCACCATCACAGGGGTTTCCCAGGGGCTTAATCCATGGGCATTTCCCATCACTTTTTTTTAAAGACTGTATTAGCTTTAACATGAGTCTAGAGCAGTGGTTCTCAACCTTCCTAATGCCGCGACCCTTTAATACAGTTCCTCATGTTGTGGTGACCCCCCCCCAACCATAAAATTATTTTCGTGGCTACTTCATCATTGTAATTTTGCTACTGATATGCATCGGGTGACCCCGGTGAAAGGATCGTTTGACCCCCAAAGGGGTCGTGGCCCACAGGTTGAGAACTGCTGGTCTAAAGGGAGATCTTTTCTTTTTTTAACATTTTATTAGGGACTCATACAACTCTTATCACAATCCATACATACATCAATTGTATAGAGCACATCTGTACATGCTTTGCCCTAATCATTTTCAAAGCATTTGCTCTCCACTTAAGCCCTTGGCATCAAGTCCTCTTTTTTCCCCTCCCTCCCCGCTCGCCACTTCCTCATGAGCCCTTGATAATTTATAAATTATTATTTTGTCATATCTTGCCCTTTCTGGCGTCTCCCTTCACCCCCTTTTCTGTTGTCCGTCCCCCAGGGAGGAGGTCACATGTAGATCCTTGTAATCGGTTCCCTCTTTCTAACCCACTCACCCTCTACCCTTCAAGTATCGCCCCTCACAGCCCTAGTCCTGAAGGTGTCATCCACCCTGGATTCCCTGTGCCTCCAGCTCCTATCTGCACCAGTATAGAACCTCTGCCCTATCCAGACTTGCAAGGTAGAATTCGGATTATGGTAGTGGGTGAGGAGGAAGCATTTAGGAACTGGAGGAAAGCTGTATTCTTCATCGGTGCTACATCGCACCCTGACTGACTCATCTCCTCCTCCAGATCCCTCTGTGAGGGGATCTCCAATGGCCGACAAATGGGCTTTGGGTCTCCACTCTGCACTTTCCCCTTCATTCACTATGGTAAGATTAAAAAAAATTTTATGATGCCTTATACCTGATCCCTTTGACACCTCGTGATCGCACAGGCTGATGTGCTTCTTCCATGTGGGCTTTGTTGCTTCTGAGCTAGATGACCGCTTGTTTACCTTCAAGCCTTTAAGACCCCAGACACTATCTCTTTTGATAGCCAGGCACCATTAGCTTTCTTCGCCACATTTGGTTATGTACCCGTTTGTCCTCGGCGATCGTATCACGGAGGTGTGCAGACAATGATATGATTTTTTGTTCTTTGATGCCTGATAACTGATCCCTTCGGGACCATGTGATCACACAGGCTGGTGTGTTCTTCCATGTGGGCTCTGTTGTTTCTGAGCTAGATGGCCACTTGTTTATCTTCAAGCCTTTACGACCCCAGACACTATCTCTTTTGATAGCCAGGCACCATCAGCTTTCTTCACCACATTTGCTTGTTCACCTGCTGTAGCTTCAGCGTTTGTGTCGGGAGGGTGAGCATCATAGAATGCCAATTTAATAGAAGAAAGTATTCATGCATTGAGGGAATGCTTGAGTAGAGGCCCAAGGTCCTTCTGCCATAAAGGGAGATCTTTACAATGAAGTCTTTTTTTTACCCTCATCAGTTTTATTGTCACATCATACAATTCAATAATTCAGTTGTTCAATCACATCAAGGAGAATTGTACAGCCATTACTACATCAATTTTAGAGCATCCCCCAACCACCCACCTCATGATTATACCGCCTTTATGTGCAATCACAATCCATTCTAATGCTCCTTCCCGACTCAAGCCTTCTTCATTCACTCCTGAAATCCTCTTTCCTTCCCAGCCCCTGCCCCCACCCCTGTATTCCCTATATCCCCTTGTATCAGTTCCTGTCATTATGCACCCACTCCTCCTGTGCCTCTCAGTTGGGAGACCCAACAGAAAACAATAAAATACAAAATTCCACTAAGGTGGTAAGGGTAAAATCATAATAGCACAAAGATAAAAATACAAGTAATTAAAATGTTTTAATTAAATAAAAAATATAAATAATGCATATGAAGGAAAAAACCACCATCAACATTTAAAAAGCCAGGGAAGAAATTTCTGTCATAGAGCTAGTAAGAGATACTTGCACCTAGAACAAATTCGGATTGAGTTATAGCGAGGTCAACTGGCCAAGTGTTGGGTTTGATCCAGCAGAATCAAGATCACAGTGGTATCTGACTTATAGTAAGGCTGTTTAAGACTCTTGCCTGTGACTAGAGCAGATCTGCCAGAGGCTCGGTGTGCAGATGGGTTTGGGCTCCCACTGTCCCCCATAGCCCCACAAATTGGGTGTTCATAATATTAGCTCTGATGATTTTCTCCTCACCATATTTGTGTTTTTGTAATTGTCATCTTTGAATCACACAAGCTGGTGTGCTTATTTGAATCCTCACTTAGATGGCTGCTTGCTTTTTTTTTTTTTTCTTCAATACAAGCTTTTAAGACTGCAGACACTATTTGGTTTGCTAGCCAGGCACCATCTACTTTCTTCACCACACTTTGCTGTAGCACCCTTATCTTCAGTGATCATTTCATGAAGGTGAATATGTAACAGGGCCATGATGTAAGGACTGAATATTCTTAAATTGGAGTTGGATTTAGTGTGAGCCCAAAATCCATTCCTGTATCTATGCTTTTTAAAAAAAAAATGCTGTAATTTAGGAGTTAATACATAGGTCATAAAATTCCATAGCTCAATCATGTCAAACATAATTGTGCAATTGCTTCTATAATCAGTCCCTAAACATACTTTTCCTTCCTGGACTTCTTGACATTATCTCCCTCTTATCTCCCCACCCCTCTATATCTTCCTTCGCCCAAACCCTTGCTGTGTTTTCTTTCCCTACAGGCTCAATGATGTCTTTTGCAGCAACATTTTCCAATGCAATGCATGGTTTCTCTTCTTGACTTCTGCGTCCACAAATACTGGGTGTGAGTCAAGGGAAGATGAAATCCTGGTGAACCTCAGTCATGGCCCCATTTATCACCATGTTGCTTCTTAGTCCATTTGGGAGGATTTTTGTTTTCTTTATGAGACGTAACCTTTGTTGGAGGCTTTGTCATTCTATCTTCATCAGTAAGTGCTTCAAGTACTTTTTACTTTCAGCAAGAGACCTGTATCTTCTGCATGTCACAGGTGGTTGGTGAGCATTCTTTTAATCCTAGAGCCACAGTCAGTAAATTTATCAGACTAGGATTATTTTCTCAGCATACAGTCTGACTAAGCATAATCAAAGGTTACACCCTGACTCACTATTTTCCTGTTTTTAAATCATGCACTGTTTCCTTGGTCTGTGTGCAGTTTCTACATGAGCACAACTAAGTGTTCTGGAATTCCTGTTCTCTGTATCTTCCATGGTTTCTTATGGTTCATACAGTCAAATGCCTTTGCCTAGTAAATAAAACACAATAAACATCTTTCTTGTGTTCTCTGCTTTATGCTGAGAGTCATCTGATGTCAACAATGATATATAGTATCCTCTTCTGAATCCAGCTTGGATTTCCAGCAGCTTCCAGTTAACATGCTGCTACAACTATTGTCAATTATCTTCATCAATATTTTATTTGCATGTTGTACTCTTTGATATGGTTCAACAATTTCTGTATTGTGTTGGGCCACCTTTCTATGGAACGGGCACAGGTCTGGTTCACTTCTAGTTGTTTGACCAGTTAGCTGTCTTCCAGACTTCTTGGCATATACTAGCGAGAGCTTCCATTGCTTTATGAGCTGGTTTAAACATCTCAGTTGGTTCTGTCAATTCCTGCAATCTTTCCCCCATGGCCAATGTCTTCAGTGTTGCACTGTCCTTCACTATCATCGATCTTAGACATATGCTTCATATGAAATGTCTGAATGTTGACCATTTCTCTTTGGTACAGAGCCTATAGATTCCTTCCATCTTCTTTTGATGTTTCTTGCATTGTTCAACATTTTGCCAAAACCAAATATTTCAACCCAAGGCTTGAATTTTTCCTTCGGTTGTTTCAGTTTGAGAAATGTTCTTGTCTTTTGGTTTTCTAACTTAGGTCTTAGCACATTTCATTCTAATACTTTATATTGTCTTCTGTCTTTGAAATCTGCTCAGCTCATCATTTCTTTCATTTGCTGTAGCTGCACTACATTAAAGGGAAAATTTCAGAGTCTCTTGCAATATCTATTTTGGTCTCCTTTTTCTTACTGTCTTTTCAGTGGCCTTTTGCTTTTTTTAAATAAGTTATTCTGATTTCATCCTATAACTCATTCGATCTTCGGTTATTAGTTTACTGCACCAGATTTGGTCTTCAGATTCAGGCGGTTTATATTCAGCATTTTACTTTGTCTCTAGTGAGCATGTTTCTTCAACTACAGCTTGGGCTTTCCTATAGCAATGGATGATCTTGTCCACCATCAACTCTTGGCATTGATGAGACAGAGCTTCTCCGTTGTCCTTTTCCATAGATACAGTCTGTTTGATTCCTGTGTGTTCTCTTTGGGGAAGTCCACTTGTGTCCGGTCAATTCTGACTCATAACAACCCTACAAGACAGACTAAAGCTGCCCCTTCGAGTTTCTGAGGCAGCAGATTTTTAGGGGAGCAGAAAGCCCATCTTTCTCCCTTGGAGTCATTGGTATGTTCGAAGGAAAGACCTGTGGTTAGTAGCCCAATGTTCCACCAGGCTACTATATAGTCACCATTTATGTTACTTAGAAAATGTATTGTCAATGAATACGTTGTTTGTCTTGCCGAATTCAATCATGCACTCTTGGTGTCATTTTTACCACCAAGGCCAGCTAGAGAGTCTTGTTCTTTCTTTCTTATTTTCACATTCTAATCATGAGTATGATTATCAATGCACCTTGATTGCATGTTTCATCAATATCAGACTTCAGAACTTGGTAAAAAGCTTCAATATATTTATATTGGCACTAAACATTGGTGCATAACTTTTAGTAATAGTCATATTAAATCTGTTGCACAGGCCTCTTTACAGTATTGAAAAGCAGGGAGGTTACTTTGAGGACTAAGATGTGCCTGACCCAAGCTGTGGTATTTTCAGTCACCTCATGTGCATGTCAAAGTTGCTGTGGAAGTCAGATGATTTTATGTCAACCTGAAGATGCAGGAAAGTGTAGGGGTAGGATTCACCTTGTCAATCAGGTCACAGCCTGATGATGCCTCCTTGGGGGTGGCCTTCTTACATGGGGGATCCTGCATACCTCCTTCTCTCTGTTCTTTCCCCTTACTTCTTGCTGGGATTCTGCCACTGGCTCTGAGAGCTGCTGGTACCCTGCTATCACATGTTCTGACCTGAGTCTGTACTGGCATGCGACTACATTAGTCCAAAGAGGGACTTATGGACTTGTAATGAACTTTAAGGGCTTGAGTTGAACTGGACTGGGATGCCTTCTTTCTATAGAATTATTTCTTGATATAAAGCTCTTTCTTATACATAGGTCTTATTGGATTTGTTTCTCTAGACAATCCAGCCTAACACTGAATAAAGAAGACTAAAGATGAATTGATGCATTGGAAGTATGGTGCTGGCAAAGAACATTGAAAGTACCATAGACTGCCAAAAGAACAAACAAATCTGTCTTGGAAGAAATATAGCCAGAATGGTCCTTAGAGGCAAGGATGGCAAGAATTTGTCTCGCATACTTTAGACATGTCATTAGGACAGTCCATGGAGCAGGATATCGTGCTTGGTAAATTAAAGGGGCAGTGAAAACGAGGAAGGCCTCCCTCGACTAGATGGATTGACACAGTGGCTGCATCAATGGGCTTGGGCATAAGAACAGTTGTGAGGATGGCACAGGACCAGGCAGTGGTTCCTTCTGTTAGGCACAGGGTCTCTAGAGGTGGAAATCAACTAGATAACATCTGATAACAAGAACAATGTATTAACTAGTTTTCCTTGTAGGTATATGGATATTACCTATCATTGACAACATTGTTCTCAAGTATAAATCTTGAAATATTCTTTTGGATGATTTGTAAAATATTCCTTTCAATTTGTCATTCTTGGCATAGTAAACCATATGACTATGTGATTCAGAATGGCCAGTACCAGTCAATTTCATCCCACTTCTGCCTAGGAAATCAATCTTTATGTATTCTATTTCATGTTTGATGCATTCTAACTTTTCTAGATTCATAATTTGTACATTTCCAGCTTTAATTATTAATGGGCATGTATAGCTGTTTCTTCTCAGTTTGAGTTTAGTTAATAAAGACATTTAAAATTGAGGTACCTATAAAATCTGAAATGGCACACTCAAGGTGTGCTCAATTACCATTTGCCACTGACATTTCCACCCCAGAAATAGGCATCTTCTGTATAGACCTAATTATGTGGCTAAGGAAACATTTTTCCTCTATGATAAAGTTAAGGCTATAAAAGCAATGTTTTGAAAGGAGATATAGTAATTGACCCTTATATGAATCTTCCACACAAATACAGGAAAGGTTTCATTTATACAGGCTGTTTCTATGGGAAGAATGTCCAATAGTTATGATGTAACTACCCAGCGACTGCAGGAAGTCACATCTGGCAAGCTTCCACCATAGGAAGTACTGTATAGTGAGTTTCACCATAGGAAGTCTGCCTTTCTCGCTTCTATGACAGGAAGTCCTGTTTTGCAATGATCTAAGTCTGTGCATTCTATTTCATTTTGGACGTCTATGATTTCTATTTTTTTCTAGATGTATACTTTATCCATTTCATGCCTCGATTATTAATAGAGGCTTATAGCTGTTCCCCTTTTGAGTTTACTTGTACGTTTGATGCCAGAATCATTTTCAAAACATTTTCTTTCTACTTGAGCCCTTGGTATCAGCTTCTCATTCCCCCCAGTCCTTCCCCCACCCTCTCTACCTCATGAACCCTTGACAATTTATAATTTATTGTTATTTTTTTCATGTCTTATACTGACTGATGTCTCCCTTCACCCACTTTTTCTGTTGCCCATCTCCCTGGGAGGGGGTTATATGTAGATCATTGTAATTGGTTCTCTCTTTCTCCCCCCACCTTACCCTTACCCTCCTGGTATGGATACTCTCAATATTGGTCCTGAGGGATTTATCTGTCCTGGATTTTTCTAGCTCTGATCTGTACCCATGTACATGTTCTGGTCTAGCCAGATTTGTAAGGTAGAATTGAGGTCATGATAGTGGAGGGGAGGAAGCATTAAAGAACTAGAAGAAAGTTACATGTTTCATCTGTGCTATACTGCTTCCTGGCTGGCTCATCTCCTCCCGCTCTCCCTTCCGTAAGGGGATTCCCAGTTGTCCACACATGGGCTTTGAGTCTCCACTCTGCACTCCCCCTCATTCACAATGATGATATTTTTGTTCTGGGCCTTTGATGCCTGATGCCTGATCCTATAGACCTCATGATCACAGAAGCTGTGTGCTTCTTCCATGTGGGCTTTTTTGCTTCTCAACTAGATGGCCACTTGTTTATCTTCAAGCCTTTAAGACCCCAGGCGCTATATCTTTTAATAGCCAGGCACCATCAGCTTTCTTCACCACATTTGCTCATGTATCCACTTTGTTTTAGGGATCATGTCAGGAAGGTGAGCATCATGGAATGCCAGCTTAATAGAACAAAGTGTTCTTGCATTGAGGGAGTACTTGAATAGAAGCCCAATGTCCATCTGCTACCTTAATATTACATATAGATATATATATCTAGTTTCCCATTATCATATATAACTATATTTTTATATGCACATGCCTGTATTTAACCTTTATCAATGTCCTTTGACTCCTAGTTCTTTCCTCTATTTCCTTTTACTTTCTTCTTGTCCCACTATCATACTCAGCCTTTGTTTGGTTTTCAGTAATTCCTCTTGGTTACATTGCCCTTGATCAAGCCCTACCAGGTCTCCTACATCCTCCTTGCCATCGATTTTTGGTCACTTGTTGGTCCCTTGTCCCTGGGTTTATTAACACTCACTTCTTTGCCCCACCTCCCCCTCTCCTATGTCCCCAGGGGAACTGTTGGTCCTGTTGTTTTTGCCTCTGGATTGTTTATCCTTCATATCTTATCTAGATAGACATTCCTAGATAATAATATCCACAAAAACAAGACAGAACAAAGCAAATCAACCAAAGAAAACAAAGCAAAACAACAACAAAAAGAGCCTATAGATAGTTCAGGATCTGTTTGTTGATCTTTACGAGTGTTTTCCGGTCGATTCTATTGGATGAATCTAAAGCCATTTTCACTTATCTTATTGGGGCCATCCCTAAGATATTTCTGCGTAGAGTAGATTGCACTAGAATCCAAGGTTACAAGCAAATAAAAGATGAATGTGTTTATCGTTATAAAGATCATATAACCAAACTTCTCCAGGAGCACTTAGGTCTGAATCTGAGAACCCGGGACCCCACCTTGCTTTCTTTTGTATCTTTGTTGATAGGCTCCACCTCAAGCTTGCTGATTAGGAAAACCATCACAGGTTATATTGTATTAAACTCACACTCACTACCAGCAGTGGTTTCTGGCTCATAATTACCTGATGGGACAGGGTTTTCTGAGATGGTAACTGTTCGGGGGAGTAGAAGACCTCATCTTTTTCCTGAGGCGTGCCTGATGGTTTTGAACTTCCACCCTTGTGGTTAGCAGCCCAACGGGAAACCCAATAGGCCACTAGGGCTTCTTATATTGGGCTACCCACCCTAAAATAACTAACCTACAGGGGGGTTCAAATGCTAGAAACAAGAGTATGATAAAAATGTGAGAGCATGTGCAGTTATGTGCTGATCATACAATATGCACAGTTGAGGGCAGGTCTGGCTGCTGAAGACTGCTATTGATGGGCTATCTAGGGAGACATGATCAAGAAATGGCCTTAATGCAGCAGATGTAACTGCAGGAGGTACAGGGGTGGCTGGGTCATGTGGACACAGCATTTTCTCCTGTCAAGTGGGGCAGAAAAAAAGAAAAGCAAACAACAGCAAAAAATGAAAATAATAAAGAAAAAGGTGAAGGAAAGAAGACAAACAACAGCAAGGAAAAGGAACTTAATAATGAAAAAGGGGAAAAAGAAAAACAAAAATGAGAAGAAGAAGGGAGAATAAATTAAAAAGCAATACAATAAGCCCTACTAGGAATGGGGAGAGAAAAGAGAAAAAGGGAACGGTAAAGAAAAGGGGAAAAAACTAAGTAGAAGAGAAAGAAGGGAAGGGAAAAAAGTTTAAAAAAAGAAAGAAAGGGAAATTGGAGAAGGAACAAAAAACAAGGGACGTGAAAGAAAAACAAAAAAACAAAACGAAACTAAAATGGGAACAGGGCACTTGGTCTGAATCAGCACCATCTGCCAGTCAAAGAGCTCATGGGGTTAGATAGAGGGAGGAAGTGGTAAGTCCAGTCCTGAATGGAGTTCCTGCTGCCTTTATATTGCCTGGGGGTAAGGCTCCCTGCTCTAGAAGTAGTTCATGCTGCCTCCAACTGCCTAAGGTCAGGGCACTTGCTCCTGGAAGAAGTGATTTCAGGCTCACAGGGCAGTTGAGGGCAGAGGGGCTAATTTTGAGTGGAGTTCTTGCCCACCCGGGGGAGGCAGTGACCAGCACTGTGTTGTGCTGGTTTAATGAGCGGTGTACTCGCCACTCATTCATGAGATCATGGCTCTGACGTCAAGCTGAGCATGAGCTGTGCATGGGGTGGAGATTAGGTGTCACTGATCACTGGCAGGGTGTTGGCTGGCCATAGGAGGGCTTACCCTCACCAAAATGGAAACAAACTCAGTGGGGCAGAGCTTTTGTAGTACACATTTTTGCCTTTAGGTGAGCTTGGAACAACTCTGAGTTGGTGCATCCAGTGGTGTCACCTGGGGAGCTTTTCTCTGGTCACACTGAATTCTTTCATAAAAGCGGTTTCGCTCATTTCTTTGTGTGATGGCTGATTTAAGAGAACAGTGTGTGACATTTTGTTTCCTGCTTGGGGGTGGTGGGGACACCACAGAAACTGTTGTGATGTCGAACACAGCTTACAAGGAGAGTGCTATGGGGAAAACTCAAGGAGTGGTTTTGTCATTTCAAGAAAGGTGAAATGTTGAATGACGACAAACCTCATTCTGGGCGTCTATCAACTTCCCGAATGGACGGAAATGTTGACTCTTAGCACATTTGGAGTTCGTTCCACCAGGTCAGACTATTGATCAAGCTTTCTATTTAGAGGTTCTGAAAAGATTGTGTAACAGTGTCCCCCCTCTCCCCCAAGAAGCCTGATTTGTCGCAGACGGGAGACTGGTTTTGCCATCACAAAAATGCACCTGTTCACACAGCCATCTCAGTGCACCAGCTTTTGCCAAAAAACAGCATGCCTCTCTCTTGCCCCACACACGTTACCCACCTAACCTCATTCTGTGGGACTTCTTTTTGTTTGCAGAGGGACTAGAAAGAACAGTGATTTGATGATGTAGAAGAAGTGAAAAACAAAAGCAAAAGCGAGGGAGGTGTAGTCAGTCATCCAACTAGACAAGTTTGAAAAATGTTTCCAAAAATGGAATTGCAGATTTGACAAATGTATTAAGTGTAATGGACAATACTTTGAAGGTCATAATATTATTTTATAAAAAAATTTAAATACGTAGCTTTGAAAAGAAGTTATTTTTTGGGGGGGTATACCCCCTTGCATTCTGGTCACCTAGAGTATGTGCAGAACATGGTGGGCTCCCACTTTTCTTATCACCTGCCACTGGTACATCAGGCTGCTGTCTCAATGGAATGCTATTGCCAAAAGGCAAGATGGCTGCGGTTTATTAGACTGACAATTCTCCAAAATGCCTCCGCCCTCAGCCCGTGTGTTCAGCTTCTTCTAGTCTGGTTTCTATCTACTTCTCTACCTGTTCTTTTTGAAGCCCGGGCTTCTGAGATCCCCATCTGTGTCTGTTTCATTGAATTCCGTGTCTCTGTTGTCGAGGGTGTTGCAGTGTTTCTACCTAGCCTGTCTTCTTGCTGGAAGTTCTCTTGTTTGAGGGGGAGGGACGGGAGGTGAACATTTTTTTCCCTTTATTATAAAGATTTTCCTGAGTTTCCTTTTACTAGGTCTAATAACTAATATCATGACCTGGTACAAAAATATCTTTGTTAAGTTAATTCCAGCAGTGACTAAAATGGGCGACCTAATTGTATAGTTCATCTTTCCCTATGGACTAGGCATGAAAACGTGGGTTAATCAATTTTAATTGTAGTTTCCAATATCTAGTGCTATTGTCACTACCACTAGCACGATCATACTCGACAGTCCTGGCCACTCCACCATCTACCCTTTAATGCCTTGCTCTTATTTCTCTCATGTTTGCGCATGACCAACATTTACTTAAGCTGATGGATGGGGTGCCTATTTCCATTGCTGACAGCAGCCAATATTATTCTACATTGGTAACTTTCTACAACACCCAGCTAAACTCTCTGTCATTGAGTCAGTGCTGACTCTTAGCCGCCCACTGTGGGTTGTTGAGATTGTAACAGTTTTTGAGAGTAGAAACCAGTCTTTCGCCTGCAGAGCAGCTGGTAGTTTCGAACTGCCCACCATACAGATTGCAGCCCAGCGTGGAACCACGATGCCACCAAGGCTACACAAACGAGGCTAAAAAGACCAAGCTTCTGATTCCTCTTACAAGATGATCAGAGTTAGGAAGGCTGTCCGTTGGCACCCACTTCAACTCCCTGACTGAAGGAATTAAACAAAAAAGTGACCCAAACTCGTGGGCTTCCTAATAACCAGACAGAGCTGAGATTCCTTTGTGAACCTCATGAATGCGTATTTTTTGTTGTTGTTGAGGATCAGGACATCTAGGGGGAAAGTATCAATAACAAATTCTTTTCTTGGGGTTCATCTTATTTAGAGGGACCAAACACAGACAGGCAATGTATCCATTAGGCCATTTAGGAGTTTCCTTAAATGTCCACTCTTAAAAATGAAAGCCACCATTAGACTGATACTGGAAAAATAGTAGAAAGAGACAGAAACAAATCGAATAGAGATGACCAAGGTGGGCTAAGTATAAACACTTTAAAAGAGAGTCCTGACATAGGCCACTCCTTTTTAAGTTCATTTCTTGCTTAATACAGGGTTGCTGACTTTAAACATGTGGGAAAAGGGAGACAGCGGATGGTGTAAAATAGGAGAATAAAAATAATTTATAAATTATCAAGGGTTCACAAGGACAGGAGGGTGAGGAAAGGTGGGGGGAAAAGAGGATGTGATACCAAGGGCTCAAGTAGAAAGAAAATGTTTTGGAAATGATGATGGCAACATATGTACAAATGTGCTTAATACAATGGATGTATGGATTGTTATAAGAGCTGCAAGACCCCCGATAAAATAATTTATTAAAATTTTAAAAAGGAATATATTGTATATATTATACTGCTAACAGCAAGGCTAGCAATTCAAAAACCACCAGCTCTTCTGTGGGAGGAAGGTGAGATTTCTACTTTTGGAAAGAGCTACCATCTCAGAAACGCACAGGGGCAGTTCTCTCTCTCGTGGGGTTACTATGAGGCTTTGATGGCCCTAAGTTTGGTTTCTTGATTTTTTTTTAATGGTATAAGTAGCTGATGATATTGCTAATGGAATGGTAGCTCAGCAGAAAACTTTGAACTCTCTTGCTAAGGCCTTACTACATAATTGAGTAGTTCTCAACTCCGTCCTCACATAGCTAGGAGTTCATACTGCCACTAACACTTCTTGTTGCCCATGGATAAACGCCTCAGGAAAGAAAGAACATGGTATTAAATGGATTTGTCAAAACGTTAATTGGCCTCATGTCATTCGCCTTCAGACTCCCCCTTGTAGGTATTTTTAGGTGGTTGACTTTCAGGATTGGGTCATGGATTACGTCTCTACTGCTAACTGGGTGAATCTGGTCATGTAACGAGTGCTGTTGCTAGGTGCCATTGAGTTGGTTCTTGCCCTTAGAGAGGCTGCGTAGACAGAAGGAAATGCTGCCAGTTTGGAGGCAACCTCAATTTTGCTTATATTTGAGCCCATTGTTGCAGTCTCGGTGTCTATCCACCTAGTCGAGGGAGAGTCTTGCTCCCTTTTGCTGCCCGACTACTGCACTCTCCAGGATGCCCTTCCTGACAGCATGTCCAAAGTACCCAAGAGGAAGTCACCATCCTCGGCTCTAAGGAGCTTCCTGGCTGTATTTCTTCCAAGGCAGATTTGTTTGTTCTTTTGACAGTTCAGGGCACATTCAATGTTCTTCCACAGTACCAAAATTCCAATGCATCAATCCCTTTTCAGTCTGCCCAATTCAATGTTTCACAAGCGTATGAGGCAATTGCAAACACTATGGCTTGAGTCAGGTGCACCTTATTTCTCCAAGTAACCTCCTTTAGCGCTTTTCCATACTCTAACGAGGTCTTGTGCAGCGGTTTTACCCAGGGCAATGCATAATCACTGGAGGAACTGCTACATGCTGTATGGAATCTTTGACAAATGCCATGACTGAAGGGGGCAATTTAATTTCTAGGAGAAGGAGGATGCATGTGAAAATTATTAAAGATTTCAGATACTCTTGAACCCACTTTGAATAAGCCTTCAAGACACCAGGTTTATTCCTCTAATGTGGCCTGCCCCGCTCTGAAGTGAGGTCCAAAAGTGGTTGGTTTAGATGGCTACCATTTGTCCTCAAGTCCGTTCTGACTCATGGAGACTCCGTGCGGTAGAGTCAAATCATCCTCATATTGCTTACCGTGGCTGATGACTTGTAAGTAGGTTGCTGAATTTTTCTTCGGAGGCGTCTTTGGGCTGCTTTGAATCCTTTGTGCCACTCAGAGACTCTGTTTGGATCACAAGCTGCACAAACTCCGAGCTGGGGCACACACGAGCTCCTTGACTCTAAGAATTGGGAAGTATGCATTTCAAGATGTCTTCAGTTGATTGTGGGGATTCATATGTAACTACCGAAAAAACACATCTTTACATTCTTCTATGAGGTAGATATGACCGAGTTTAATCTACTTCTGGGAGTGATATGTTAAACTACCAGCCACGAGCACTCCATTAGTACAGGACAAATGTCATTTTGAAAGCCATGATGTTTCAGAATTTTTCTCCATCTTGCTGTGAAGGAGATTCTGCAAAAGATAACAGAACTTAAAGAAAGCAAGTATTCTCCATAGAGAGAAGCTCCACATCTTTTTGATAACTTGTAATGTCTTGGTATGCATATCACTTACCTTTATCATTTAATTTTCTCAATACAATGTGTCTTTCTTAACCTTTTGTCTTCTATGAGAGAGTTATGTTTCAAATAATCTTATAAGATAAGGGAAAAAGAAATTAAAGAATCACTCAGTATGGAAGCCTTAAAATGGAAACAGAAGATGCCGACTGAAGGAGAATGTTAGAGCAGGTGTTTCCTCCATTCCCACACTCTTTCGTGCTGGAATATGGAAGAATGACACTCTTGTAATAAAGGCCAGATGCTTAAGTAAACAGGAAAAAAAATCCAGACAAGTTGTGCAGCGAGTCTCAGGAAAATAATATATGAAGAAATGTTTACTTGTCATGCACTGAGAGTGAGATTCCAGCCCTTTCAGAGTGTGAGCCAGATTTCCAAAGAAAGCAGCCAGCATAAGCCTACTTGTATTGTCTGATCACTCCCCTCTTCTGGGAACACTCTAATTTAGCTAAAACCAGGATTTGGATTTGGCCTAGCTATAAATTAAAAGGATAGTACATGGCTATGCAGTCCTGTTCAAGAGTTTATTTGCTCTTACATTAAAAAATAACTCAAGTTACTCTCAATGGATTCATTAAAAACCTGGTTTCTCCACTTTATAGCTATTTTGCCTGGCAGATGGGATATGCTTTCTCCCTTATGCTGCAGTTTTTGAACTAAGTATATATGGTGGGATAACTGTATACTGTCCTGCCAACAAAAAGCCACATGCATATTTCACGAAAATTGCATTATTTGGCATCTACTGTCCACATATGTTCATTTGGCTATTGCTAGTCCAAGCCAATTATAGCCACAAGGGGAGTGGGTGTTTGAAATTTAAACAAGAAGTTCTACATTTTGTAAGACGGAATAGGCCTCCTGACAGGTAGATCGGTCTCTAATTCATTTTTAACACAGTTGACAATTCCATAAATCATTGTTTCCCTCCTGTTATGTGCCAGCTCTTACGCTTTAGAAGCCCCAAAGAAAGTTTCTTTATACTTTTTGGTGGGAGACTCAGGGCTAGGGAAGTCTCTGAGAATGATCCTTAAGGATGAATAGTGCCCCTGTGCAGTGGATAAAGAGGGAGCCCTTCCAGTGGGGAGAATGGCATGAGGGGGGGGCAAGTTTGGGGAGGAACAAGTGATCCAATGGATAGCTAGGGGGTCCTTGGAGGAGTGGATGAAGGGCATGGAAGAGATATTGGGTATTTTTTGGCTACAAAGAGCGATAATCCAAAAATATTTAAGCATTTATCCTTGGAAACACAGGCAAACAAAGTATTGTATTTGCACAGACGAAAAGAAAATCTGATGTCTCTTCTCAACAAAGAATGTCTATAACAGAGGTCTCAAGTTAGTTTAACTTAACTAGGGGGAAAAGTTGCCTGGAAATATTTTTATGATTTGGAGAACAAAATTATGTAATACTATAATCAGATTACTCAATATCCTTAAGCTTAAAAAAATATCTGACATTTTAGAGTCCACTTGGGTTTGGAGAGAGAATAGGGTTCATATGGAATAAGCGTGAAAGCTTCTGGTCACTTACAGGTCAAGGTCATGTGCAGGTACCTTGTTTAATCACGGAGCTCTGGTAATGTAGTGTGGTGATGTGTTGGGCTGATAACTGCAAGGTCAGAAGTTTAAAACACACCAGCCCCTCCGTGGAAGAAGGACATGACTTTCTACTCCCATAAAGAGTTAAAAGGCAGTTCTACCCTGTCCGATGGGTCATCACGAGTTGGAACCAACTGGAGGGCAGTGCGTTTGGATTGCAATTGTTGTTCAATCCCTGATTATATACATGGAAAAACAAAACCCACGTATGAATTTCTATTTCTTTGTATCAAGAATAAAACCAAAACCTCATTGTCACCAATCAGATTCCAGTTTCTAGTGGCCCTCGTCTAGGTCCAGAGGGTTTCTGATGCTGAGTTTTTACAGAAGCAGACTGACATATTTTTCTCCCCTGGAAGAGTTGGGTTGGTTTCTATCACGGACTTTTCAGTCAACAGCCAAATGCTTCATCAGTGCACCCCTGGTTCACCATACCCAAAATAAAGGGGTGGAAAATGTAGCTGTCAGTGCCTTTTAAGCAACATTGATAGTTTGAACTCACTCTCATTGGGATTTATCAAAATTGTGTTACTTGTCAAAATATTCGATGCAGCGTTTCATTCTATATGACAGTGTCTTTAGAATGGCGTGCGCAGTAGCGTCAAGAGCTTGGTCTCTGGAATCAGAGGGACCTGAGCTCGGCCCACTTAGGAACCACATGACCTGAGAGAATGACTCGATTCCCTGGGAAGTGCAAACAATTAGGAGCAGCTGCTCACTGGAATGCTGGAGGTCTGATTCCCACAGAGGTCCCTGGGCGAAAGGTCTGGTGATCAACTTCCAGAAACCAGTCACTTCAACATGGATTCACTTGGAGTCTCCCTGTGTCAGTGTCAAGTTGATAGTCAGTGGTAGGCCTCGGCTTTTCTCCACAATGAAGAAGAGAGATGAGACCCTCATTCGTACCCACCAAATAGTGTGAAGATGAAAGGAAATGGCTGAAAATGCCTATTAAAGTATCTGGTGTATATAAATAACTTGACAAACATCCCCAGTGAATTATATAATTATTATCATCGTCCAAAGATAGACACAGAGTCAGTTTGAGATAAAGCATCTGCTAAAAATCTTTATGCACTTGGATAAGATCCCTGCATGTTGCTTGATTAAATATTGATGAAAAGAACAATTCTGTTGACATCCACATAATACTTCAGCATTTAGGAAATATTCCTATATGACCTAATAATTTGATCTTTGAACAAAACTGGTAAGTTAGAAAAGAGAGAGTTCTTAAAATTGAAAAGAAAAATGAATTAAATCTAGGTAATATGCCCAAAGAGAAAAGCAGCTGTACACTTGGAGCGGGAATGGAATGGGCCAAGGAGAAGAAGAGAAATGAAACCTCTCAGACACATTCATCCGTCACGTCAGACACGCTCATAGAGTCAGAATAGAAAGAAAAAATCATGCCAGCCAGTCCTTTGAGATTTTTCAAAATGAATGATGAAATCCAACAACTATCAAACATATTAAACCTTTTTTTAAAGCTAGTCATTGTTTTCTCAAGTGTAAATATTTATCTTGGAAGTAATGTTGCATTTGTACTAATGAGTCTTAATTTATACACTATCACAAAGTAAGCATATGATACAAAATTTATTTAAAACAGCACCACTTGAAAAAAATCACAAGTTTGTAAATAAAAACTCAGTTCAATATTGAATGAAACTTTGTTTTTATAATGTATACACAAATAGATTGAAAAAGAGTTGCTATAGTTACCTATTATTAAAGTATTGATTTTCTTCAGAAAACAAAAACATTACTTCTTTTGGAGTAGTACGTCTCAAACTATATACAAATATCTGTGAAAATTTGGTAAATGTGTTCCTTCCATTGCTTCGTTGATTATAGCCAATCTTTTTCCAAATTTACAATTGATTAAAATTTCATTTAACCTTTCCCCAATAAAATTTCCTTTGAAAAGTTTGATGCCCAATAATAATGATTAAACTTGATTAAGTGAATGTGAATATATTGACATTTATCAATGTATTGACCAAAATATATTGATAATGACCTTCAGATAGGTGAATGTGCCTAATTAATACAGTTTGTGGTCATATGTATTCATGATATATATAGAGGAACATAAATATTTTTCTCTGTGATGTGATTCAATATTCTAGAAATCCATGTTGGATAATCCAGTAATCCAATGTTAACATTATAATATTTAGGTATTCATCTTCTTGATCAAGTTTGTGAACCACAACTTTAGCAGTACATACAGATTTAGGTAATTCCTATTTCTTTCATTACTCTAATTTGTAATTGATCTTCTTTGAGTATATTACCTATAAGGCAGTGTATTTGATTATCAGACTTACCAGGAATATATTTAATGACATTTTAGGGGTTCCCTTAAGTGACCTCACAGGAATGAAAATAATAATAATAGTATTGTCAAAGCAATATTTTCTCAAGGTTGATGGGTCTTAAAGGTTTCTTTGGTGCTATATGTATGGCAGGTGTTAAAGCTAGAATTGAAAAATAAAGCAAACCTCACTGACCTCCTGGCCAAAAGAATTTCTCAAATGTCTCTGAGAAGTTAGCAATCAGAAAGCATGAGAGATAAAAGGTGGGAGAGCAAGCCTGGGTTATGTGGTTTGTTAGTTGTGGGGCCTAATTCTTTTTGCCTCCATTTCCTCATCTGTAAGATGAAAAGACCAGAGATGTTTTAATGTCTCTTCTAATTCTAAACATCTGTGATTCCTCTTGGAGGAGCCCTGGCGGTGGTGTGGTTCCTCGTGGGGCTGCAACCTGCAGTTTGAAACCACCAACGGCTCCATGTGGAAAAGACTGGGCTAAGACTCAGAAGCCCTAAGTGGGCTGCTCTGAGTCCGCAGTGATCCCAGGCGATGATTCGTGAACATGAGGGCCCATCAACAGGGGTCTTCATTCCACGGCGGCTGCCCCACCGCTTGGCTCAGTTGTCTAAAAGAATAGAGTGCGATATCCCAAATTATGAATACAGGCTGTCCACTGTATGAGCTGGAAGTAAGATTATGACTCGCATTTCTTAATTTTAAGAATTTAAACAATTGTCTCTAACAATAGGTAATCTATGTGAAACATTGTGTTTACGAAACAATACAGAGATCATTAGATGACCATGCATAGACTATAGCGAGCATTGGAATCGCGTATTCCAGTTATGACATGAGGACAATTTATCTAACTAGTTTGTGATTCCCACAAGGAATTATATTCATTCCAATAAGCTATTAAAGTTCTCTCTTTGGTATTTTTAGTGCATTTTAATAATACCCAGGGGTTATTCAAAATATGGTATGTAAAAGCTACTATGAAATACCCAGATGTTGGTAAAATTTTGGTTTTTTTACTTCTTATACTTATTGCTCCATACATTTTCAGATTATCCATTTGAAGAAATCTTTTTACATATTTTAAAAATTATGTTTAATGTTTAAAAATTATTTACTCTATTTTTCATGTCAATCAGACAAGACAAGGTAGATAACTTTATTTTAAGAGCTTCTTCAGCATTTTACTTTGTATTTCCAGTGCTCCTTTTTTAAGAAATACTGTCTCATAAAGGGATATGGGGGAAACTGTAAAATAATATAGGACTTGCTTAAAATTCTCTCAGGCAATTACTAGAAAATCTGATTTTTTAAAAAAAGTGTGATCAAGGATCTAGACCAAAGATATTTCTATGGTTTCACTCAAATATACTTTAGTCCCACATAACTTTTCACAAAAGGTGTTTCTGGGACATTAAGTTATTGAAAATTATCCTCAAAAATGGCATCTCCCATTAAAAAATTTGGAATGCTTTCCATACTTTATCTTTCTATAGGAGATTCACAAATAAGAACAATATGCCATCACTCTTGACAAGTATCACCATAACGTACAATGCTTGTTGCTATCGTTTAATGTATCAATGTGATCTTTATTAATGAATTCTATTATTAATAATAGAATAATTAATGAATAATAAGATTTAAGAACCAATTTTGCATGCCCATCTAAAGTGCAACCATTGACCTTTGCCCACCTGAAGCAGAGTTAAGAAAATCAAAGGCACATGGAAACAATTTGTCCAAAGGATGATCCTCAACCAAGATCCTCAACCTCTAAGACCCTGAGACCAGAAGAACTAGATGGTGCCCAACCGCTACTACCAACTCCTTTGAAAGATTCATGTTAGAAAGTAGTGGAGAGCGTGTCCAGTCAGTTCTGTACTTAGAACAATAGAATGAAACAGTGCCCAGGCCAGAACCATTTCCTTGGTTACAATATTTAGCTTTATTTAATCTTTAGTATATTATTTATTTGTGTTGTTATTGAATATAAGGTCCAATCCATCCTCCCTCACACTTTTCTCCTTAGTCAAAACCCAAAACCAAACTCACTGCGTGGATTGATTCCTAGTAGCATAACCTGTAATCCTCCACTCCAGCAGAGAAGCTCACTGGTCTGGGAGCTTCCATAGCAAAGCCCTGCAGAGGAATATCAAATTTGGGAAATCCTGTGGGGTACTGAAAATGGAATTGCGAGCTCAGTTACTATTTTGTAGAACAATGCATTTGCTGATTGTTTAATATTTTTCAGCATGCTCAGAAACATGGTGAGGTGGATAAGCTACACACCTGCAGCTGCTTTTCTAAAAAGGACGACTGGTCTAGTCACACAGAGGCTAAAACGCAATCAAGGAGCGTCCAAAAGTTTGTGGATCTGGAGTAAGCCTCCGGCGAATCCCCTCTGAACATGATCCAGGGACGTGAACAGCCTTGCTACCAGACAGAGAGTGTTGTACAGTTGTTTTTGGCAGCTGTAGTTAGGTTACGTGGTTATGCACTGGGCTGGGCTGGGATCCTCATGGCCGGCAGTTCGAAACCACCAGCAGCTCTGTGGGAGAAAGACTGGGCTTTATGCTCTTATAACAGTTGTAGTCTCAGAAACCCATAGGGCAGGTCACTGTGAGTCAGCACAGTGTGTTTGGTTTTGGAGAGAGTTAGGTTAAAATGCAACACCTTACCATTTGATCCCCCTTTTACCCATTTTAAAGCTGTTTTGGCATTTACTATTTTCTGTTTGATTGAAGTTTTGCTATGTTTTTTTCTGGTCATTGTTGTTGGGTTTTGTCTGATTGCTTCCCGTTTGTGTTCTGTATGATATTTTGTACATTCAATCCAAGATGTGTGGAGCTACAGAGACAGTAACTGGATCAAGAATTGCCTAGGGGGCATGGCAGGGAGGATGGGGTGGAAGGGAGAAGGGGGGTGGCAGGGAGGATGGGGTGGAAGGGAGAAGGGGGGTGGCAGGGAGGATGGGGTGGAAGGGAGAAGGGGGGGTGGCAGGGAGGATGGGGTGGAAGGGAGAAGGGGGATGGCAGGGAGGATGGGGTGGAGGGAGGATGGGGGTGGAGAGAGAAGGGGGTGGATGGAGGATGGGGTGGAGGGAGAAAGGGGGTGGCAGGGAGGATGGGGTGGAGGGAGAAGGGGGTGGCAGGAAGGATGGGGTAGAGGGAGAAGGGGGTGGCAGGAAGGATGGGTTGGAAGGGAGAAGGGGGGGCTAACAAGGAGTAGGAGAAGAAAATGTTTGGAAGTTTATTGTGATGATGACTGAACAACTCTTAATTTGATTGAACAATTGAATTGTATGATGTGCGAAATATATGCCAATAAAACTCTTTACAAAATTGTGGAAAGTGAAATAAAAGATCACTGAAACTTTCTGTGAAATTTTGAGGCCCCGTCATATGTTATAATATTAAAATATGAAAATGTTTAAGCACTCTTTAAATATGAAAAAATGTCTTAAGGTAGAAATACTTAGAAATAGAAAAACATTTATAGCAAGTGCATTTCAAATTTTCAACTATGTAAGCGTTTATAAATGTAGAAAACACAGGAGCTATATTATTCAAGTACAAGATCAACAAATAGTACCTGAGGCTATGTCTTATTCCCTCGACATTGAGATATTTTTCCTACCTCAAAGCAGTAATCTAATTTTTGTGGGGAATCCCATTAAAATAGCAATATATCTTCAATGCTAAAGAGAATTGATTGCCTTGTAACAATACCAGATACTTAACAATAGCTAAAAACTCTACTTCTCTGAGAATGTTATTTTCACCTACAAGTGAAGGCAGCACGGGATGTGGAAAGACCAGAACAAATACGTTTTTCTCCTTCCCTAAGTCCTCCCCCCACACCCGTGTTAAGGTTAACATTAACAGACTTGAATGTGGGTTTCCCTTTTTACATCTCAAAAACTAAAACTAATGTTCTACAAACGTGACATGGCATTTCATTAGGTTTTAAAAAATAACTCATTTACTGCCATGGCCTTCGAATCACAATCAACCTCGCAGATTTTGTCAGGTTAGGTATGACCCATTTCAGCTATCAAAATGCACGTCACCATAGGAGAAGTAAATGTGAGGACAAGACACACAAGAAAGGATCACTAAACCTTAAAAGATAAACTACAGGACCTGTAAAGAATGTTAAAAAATATTGGTACCTGTTGGCAAATCTAACCCAGAATCTAATAGAATCCAATCTACTAGTCTACAACCTATAGGAGGGCTGGTGATGCACGTGTCTTGTTCACCGCTGCTGCTTTCATGCCTAGAACAATAGCTAACGTTGTGGCCCTGCCGTGCGTCCTTGGGTAGACTCTGACTCCTAACAAGCTCTTAGCTAGGGTTGACGCACCCGAGGGTCTTCTAGGCTGCAGTCTTGATGCGAGCAGGTAGCAGTGAGGTCCTTTCACCCATCCCAGCCCCCTCAGTCAGCATCTGAGTATTCTCCCTATTGCCCACCAGGGCCCTAGCTCCTGTAGCCATTCACCCCTATTTTTGAATGATTTAGGACATTCAGGCTAGAGCCGTAGTGCAGACAATGGCTTTTCAGACACAGTGAATAGGTGTTGCTAATGAAGGCATTTCTTTGAAATCAATAAGTGGTTGAGAATATCCCCATATTCCCACCTAGATAGCAAATGTTGACTCAACACATGCTACACGCTCTCTCACAAATTCACCCAGATCTCAGGTGTGGTATTGTATTCACAAGTCAGCGCTCTACTTTGCAAGAAACCAATATTGTCAACATTTAAGAATTTGAATTCTTCATGTGAGTCTTTTTGTCTTTGTATGATTGAACTTTTCTCTTGTAGGTTGGGCAATAAAGTTGTATTTCATAGGGTCTCATATTCTCTTAATGTAGAAGCATCGACATAAATTTGATATGTTTTTAAGACAGTAAATAAAAAAATCTAAAAATGTTAATATAAATTAATTGAATTGATAATAGATATAACAGAGATTATATCTGTTTTCACATAAACATGAACATGGAAAATGATGAAATGGTGTCTTATTAATCTGATATAAAATTAATCTGATATAAAATTTATACAATTTAGAGTATGTTAATATTGAGAAAAATATAATTAGCACCTATGAGTTTTAGATACAGAATGATTTTGAGTACGTGTGTGTGTTCTAAGTTAGAATAACTAAATTATGAGCAGGAAGAGAACCGTTTTCACTTGATTAGGTAAAAGGGACAAAATTTTGGAATCAGTTTGAAATGAATCTGTTTTAAAAACTCAGCTACTTTCATTTTTTTTGTATTATAGAACCAGAAAAAGTATTTCAAGTGAATTGCATACATAACTCCTAGAGTGTAGACAGTTGCTATTATTTGTTCACTTCATCAAAATGTTCTTTTGAATTCTTGCTACATCTGTATTAGCAGGTCCTGGAGAAACGGAGGTGAAAAGGGCCTTGGAGAAGCCAAACTCTCTTTGCTATTGCTAACAAAGGAAATGCCATTCTTGCCACTAACTCTTGGAATGGTTTCCAAGTTCTCTAAAAATAATTTAACCTGTGTCAAATGGTTGTCTCCTCTAGAAAACTCAATAAATGAATGTAGAAGTTATGAAAAAGTAGGGGGAAGTTAGGTGTGCTACTCTGAAATGGTATATCGTAGGCATATATGTTGAATTGGAACTTCAAATTAGCCAGCACACTTCTACACATCTGCCCGCAGTTCTTTAAACTTGAACTGTGTTCTTGCAGAAAAACATACCAAGCCTCACTCTGATCTCGTATTTCAAATGAAAGAGCTCGAAACAACTCAGCACTGGCAAAGAGGTTAAGTATTGTGAGTGGATGAGTTTCCATTTTAACTAACTCCGGCATTGAGAACCCAACCCAAAAAGCAAACAGCCTTCCAGTGGATTCTGAACCATAGTGACCCTATAGGACAGGGCAGAGCGCATGCCCTATGGCTCTTCAAGCCTGTGGAAGGAGAAAGCCTCCTCTTTCTCCAGTGGGGTGTCTGGTGGTTTCAAACTGCAGACCTTGCAGGCATTAGCAGGCCAATGCTTAAACCTACTATATCCCCAGGGCTGTGTGAGCAGAAAATGAACATCTCTCATACTGAAGAGGAACTAGATTTCTTGCTTTGTATCTGCTCTCATTCTCGGAGACACTTGGACCTTTCTTTCATCTTCACGTCAGGTGGTGAAGGCAACAGGGTTGCGTCATAACATTAAAGTTGGCAAGGTTGCTCCTTACAGGTATCATGAAATCTTTGTTAAATGAGTAATGTACTTAGATATAGAAAAATAGATTAAGATCAGAAAGTATACTGAATTGGTAACATCAAGTGCTTTTTCATGAAATCTGCAGCTAGCGTGCCTTTGTTATCAAGCACTGCTGTAACAGAGATTTATTGACAGTGGCTGGCTATTACCAGCTGGGATGTATTTCCTCCAAGTGCCCGAGGCTGGAAGTTTGAATTCACAGTCCCAGCGCTCGGGGCAGGCTCTCTTGGTGTCAGCTCACAGTTTGGGAGGAAGGTCCTGTCTCCTATCAGCATCAGGGGGCCCACATTCCTGGGCCATTTCCAGGTGTCTTGGCATCAGTCTGACGCTGGGTCTAGGAGGCGTTCAGCAGAGGGACCCGGGGTCCGATGGTCACATTCTGTTTTGGGGTGGTAGCTGGGTCTCTCCTCTGCTCACATCTCTGTCCTTGCATCTCTTGAGACGAAAGGGGATGCAGGGCACATTCTGGCGAAGCTCCCCTCTTCTCAATCCAGGACTGCGATGTAAGGAATGATGTGACTTAAGTAAGAGTGAGGTCCCCCACTGACCTGCACAGGCAGGGCTTAGCATGTGCACTGCCTCACCAGATGGAGAGGCCTCACAAAACGCCAGGTGACAATATGCATTTGAGTCACGACACGGATCGCTCATACTTTGATTTAAAAGTTACCCTCGCTGGTAGGTATAGGTCAACCTACTCCTATACTCTCAGTGTTCTCGAGTTAGATCCTAATAAAGTGTGAGCAGGACAAGTCAGACTGGTTTCCGTCGAGAAATGCTTGGTTTCTTACATGAATTGGGCTCTGGTTTGAATGATTAAAGGCTTGCCATCTAAGAGACCCTGATGGCACACTGGTTAAGCGCAGTAGTCGTTCCACGTGAGAAAGATGTGACCATCTGACCCGAGAGCAAACGTACAGTGGTTGTTATCTGTTTTTTGTTCTGGTGGTGGATGGGGGGTGGTTTCGGGGCTTATCACAGCACTAGTCCATGGCTCTGAACCGATTTGAATAATGACCCCTCTGGGTTGAGCGGATTAACACAGATGAAGAGGTGTGTAGTGATTCCAATCAAGCTCGAGTCCCTGGGCTAGCTGTGTGTCCTAGAACGGGTCACACACTGGCCTTGCTCATCCTACGCCATTTTCCCTGTCTGGTGGCGAGTCAACACACAGCATTCTGATGGTTCATTGGAAATGTGCACATCACACTTTTATCCTGATGTTTCTGGGGCTGAAGCCTTAACGGTCGCCCATACCAAAGCCAGGTTTGTAATACAATACATCGGCAATCGGAGGCTGAGTGAACTCTGAAGCAGGATCCAAAGAGTAAATAGATGAAATTCTAGACATCTCTCTAGAAGATCCAGCTACTTAATGGTCACTGAGGTCTTCAATGAATGGGTGTGAATATTTCAGTGCAGTCCAACCCGAATTGGAAAAGCTGTCTTACTTCCAAATTTTAATACCGCCTGTGCATATATATATAAATAATAGGTTCCTTTATTAGTCCAAATATTAACGACGATTGGGATCTTGAAAAAACATTCTCTTAGTCTTGGGTATGTTCGTCAGCAGAAGGACGTTGGGGAGGGTGGGCTACAGAATGGAACTTAAGCTCAGAGGCCATAAAGCTGGGATGTCCTCCTGGTCACCTCATAGCAGGCGAGGCTGGGTTGAAGGTGGTGGAGTAAGTGCATTTCTCTGCCAAAGCTAGGAGGATGAACCGTGGGTGAACCTCCGCACAGTGCTATTCAATCAAAAAGCTGTTTGTACTTGGACCCGCAGGGTCCTCTGAGGTATTTTCTTGGCAGGTTGAGCCCATTCTTGTCGAGGGGCAAACCCAGCTCCCATCGAGAGGGTGGCAGTGGGCTGGGTGGACCCATTGGCACTCAGAGCACAGTTAGGTCCATCCTGGCCCATCCTTTATTCTGGGAGGGGAAAATAATGCAATTCAAATAGTGCTTTCCAATCATGCTGCCCTTTTACTGTTTCTTGGAATTCAACAAGATAATGATAGGCTGCTTTAAAAAACAACAGAAAGAGTGTGGTTAACCATGTGATCTCTTGTCCCCATGGTGGAATGCTGTAGAAGAAAAAAGAAAAACTTAAATGGAAAATAGGAGTGTGCGGTGGGGGGGTGGGGGGGTGGGTTGTCCAGGAAGTCAGCGACAAAGGCGGCACACAGGCAAAGACGGGACAGCTTATGTTTCTAAAGAACCTCCTGAGGATTAGATCACTCAGTCGAGTCAGGAAGAGTAACACCGCGAGGGACCAGGAAACTGGGTTTGTTGCCTTGAGCTCAGAACAGGCGACATGCACCCAGGAGGTGAAACACAGCAGGCTTGTCTTTAAGCGGAAAGCACACTCTTTTGTGCTTAGGTCGTCCAAAGGGAAATGGCTTGAAGTTCAACCCTTCCATCGCTTGAAATCTGTCCAAAGGGCCGTGGAGTCCCTGTGTGCCCCTCTGCAGAGCCCTGCAGGAGGAGAGGGCAGCGCCTGTCTGGGACGGGCAGTCCGCAGAGCTTTCCACTGGTAGAAAAATAGAAGGCGTGGGGGGAGACGAACAGTGTGAGTTTACCACAATTACTCATCATGGACCCAATGGGGGTCCCAAACTTCGCTCTAGCCTACTCTAGGGGTCTGAGCTCCATCCGATACTCGGCAAAGATGACAGAGAATGAGCAAATTCTGTTTTGGAAGGATTGCGCGGAGAAGAAGGGCCCAACACACAGAAGCAAAATAAAAGTTCTTATTTCCTAGCCTGTCCGACAAGGAACTTACTTTACCAACGTTGAAGGACCTGCGCACCTCGCTTGCCGTCACCACAATGGTCTACCTTTGCAGAGGCTTTAAAGCGGGTTTCTAGTACACGATTCCAGGTAGTTCTCACAAACACTCGTGAGGCAGACAGGCAGTGGGGCAGGTCTCTCATTGCAGAAAAAGAAACTGAGGTTTGGTGTGATTAGTTGGGCCTACTCAAAGGTCAAGTGGTGGAAACTGAGGAAACACAGTTGATTTCTCATCTGGGGCGTCGTCCCCATTTGGCACGATTCCTACGTCATATCTAGAAGTCAATCCAAAGCAGAAGGCTGAGAAGCGAAGTTTGCCACGATCGATGTAAAATGGCGATGGAAGCCATCTGAAGACTCCTGTGTGTGTGCAGAAGCTTGTTAGAAATGTGTTTATTGTCTGAAAACCCTCTCTGCTGAGTTGGAGATGGATTCCCTCTACATGCTCCACAAGTGGTTGGTTGGCTGCTTCCTTCCATTTTGGTTCGGTTTTGTTAGCTACGTGTAGAATTCATTTTTAGCCACTGAAGCCCCCGTCTAACAGAAGGCCGTCTTCTGATTATGAATTTCTCTTTTCTTTTGTCCCAAGTAATATCAACAAGACAACTTTATGATACTGTAACAAGAAAGTATTTTGGTTCACCCGCTGGCCCTGTATTACCTGGGTGCAGGGGATGCAGGGTTCCCAATACCTGGTGGCTGCTTTCTAATTAATGACCCTTTGTATGTCAGGGGTCTTTGGAACATTTGTAGAACAGTCCCATTTTCCTTTCTTTCTATTTCTCCATGATTCTGAAATCCCCACGGTAGATGAGAGATGAGCGGTTTCCAACTGGCTAAAGATCAGCAGACTCATATGTAAATAAAGTAACTTTTGAAGACTAAACATAGGTCACCTGTCTCTGCACCTCCACCCCACCCATTTTACTTAAAAAATTTCCCCCAATAGTATCATTGCCACATAATACACACATGCTCCTATTGAACAGTTCTGTCGTTCAATCACATCAAGGGATATTGTACAATCGCCACCACATTAATTTTTGACTATCTAGAAGGCACCCTGGTGGTATAATAGGTTATGGGCTGGGCTGCTGACCACAAGGTCAGTGGTTCAAAACCAGTAAACAGTAATTTTCATCCTCTGCAAATAAAAGAAGTGCAGGTATGTAACAAGAGTGTTGGCAGCGATTTAAATACTGCTCTGCAGAGAATCTTTTCTTTAAACCACATCCATCTTAGAGAAGATTAAAAAAAATCCGTGTTATTCCAAATTCAGCCCAACACACTCACCTCTGCCTAGTGTGTGGGAGTCTTTCTGAGTTTGGTGGTAAGTTTTCTTGTTTGAAAAAGAGTTATGAGTCAGGATCTCTCCTCAACAGTACAGAATCTGATTTTAATTTATAAAAATACCACATTTTCATGTTAATAACGATGTGTATTTAAGACATCTGTTTGAATGTCTGCAAATGTTAATTTACCAAGGGGCGGATAATCCAATAAAAAGCTGTTACATTCTTTTATGAATTAACATTATGGCTATTTAATAGGTCTTTTTTTTTAAAAAAACCAGAGTTCAGATTAAAATGAGGTCTTTTATCTTTATGGCGCCTGCACAGACACAGCTGTTCACAGTTAATATCGCAGATGAACTGAGCCTAATTGCAAATAAAAATGCAAATAAAAGACCTTGTAGTACATCTGCCTCGGCTGTGGGTGCCCCTCATTAAAAGAGGAATGTTGAGTAGCCCAGAGAGAATTACTATCTTAATGTATACGATCTACTGTCCTGTAGGCCATTTACCTGTGGAGAGTGAGAGAGACTTCAAGATAGGGATTTCGTGGAGAGCGCGCCTTCCATCCTGGACCTGATTTCTCTTGATTAGTGACTAACTTCAAGCAGCTGCTCAGTGAGGCTTTCTAGTACTTTCTGCGATAATGGAGCTGGTTTATGCTGTTATACAATATGGTGGGCACTAACCCAGACAGGACTACAGTATTGTGACTACGGTCATGCGGCAGGTGTAACTGAAGAGCTGAATTTTTAGTTCAGTTTCACTTTAGGTAAATTACATTTAAATTTTTTGGCAACATGTGCTTAGTGGCTACGATAGCAAGTCCTGCTGGAAGACAACTAACAGCCGGTCCTATTCTTTTTCCCCTTTAGAGCACTGGTTCTCAACCAGTGGGTCACGGCCCCTTTGGGGGCACGACTGACCCTTTCACAGGGGTCGCCTTATTCATAACAGTAGCAAAATGACAGTTATGAAGTAGCAGTGAAAATCATTTTATGGTTGGGGGGGGGTCGCCACCACATGAAGAACTGTATTAAAGGGTCGTGGCTTTAGGAAGGTTGAGATCCACTGCTTTAGAGGCAGGACAGTGTGAATGTCAGACGTGTAGATGTAAACTGAGAGTGTCTGGTCCAAGGCCCATTGACTAGCCACTTTTCCTGTGTCGCTTTTGGCAAATTACTTAACTGCCCTGCGCTTCAGTTGCTTCACCTACGTGCTAAGAAGGGTGATGGCCATCAAGACACCACCACCACCCTGCCATTGAGTAGCTTCTGACTCCTAGCGAGTCTATGGGGCAGAGTAGAATTGCTCCCTAGCGTTTCTGAGGTTGTAAATCTTTAGGCGAGCAGACTGCTTCCTCATTCTCTGACAGAGCAGCTGGTGAGTTTGAACAGTTGACCTTGGGGGTGGCAGTGCAATGTATAACCCACTACATTACCGGATACCCCAGAAAAAACTGAAGTGCCTGGCACATACTCAGATCTTAGTCAATATGAATGCTTCACTTTGGAAGTCAGGAGGAACCACATATGTAATAATCATGCTTTGTGTGTGTGTGATCATCTCATTAGAAACATGCTGTGCAAAGGTTTCAGCTAGCTGTCCTGTCAATGTTCAGTCTGAGAGATGTGGTTCAGAAATGACCAGGTTCATGTCCTCTGGCAACCATGACTCTCTGAGGCTGATGAGCGAAGCATGGAAAAATCCTTCAAGAAACACCTGCGCACTGACTGATGATTATTACGGGCTGGACCGCGGTCTCAGCTACTCTGATCACATATAAATAAGCATGGTCCTGACTCTCAAGGAGCCTACAGTGTACTGCCACACAAGGAAGAGAGACTCACACAGAGCAACTTTGAAAACCCAACTCCCCTTCCTGCCTAGAAGACCCAGAGGACTCCAAGTCCATGTTCATCAGACCTTGCGCACATGCAAAGCAAGGGTGGAGAAGAAGAATGCCTTTCAAGACTCACCGGAGGCTCCTTATTCGGACTGTATGGATCACTCGCCCCTAGAACAGTTCCCACTAATAACCTAGCCGGATACCACACTGCCTGGCCTCAGATATTGGTTCTGCCACAGTCTCTCTCAGCTTCCTCGTCGATCAGATCAGACTAAAAATAGTTATACCTTTACTGGATTGTGGAGAAGATGAAGTACTGGTGAAGTATTTGAGATGATGCCTGGCATTAAAAAAATCAATAGCTTTTATTGCAGTGGCCCAGAAGCAAGCCCAGTGGGTGGACCTGGGAGCAATTGTGCTGGAAGAACAGTGCTCTCGTCGCCTGGATGGTTGTAGTTGTCCGGGTGTATCAAAAGCCCAATCTGTTAGATTATTCGTGCTGGAAATGCTTATAGAGATATCTATCAATGACCGCTTTTCCCCCCTCCTGCATATGAATGAAGAAAGCAAATTCAGACCTACTACCTTGGACCTTTGGTCAGCATCTGTGCAGGATCAGTTGTTAGGAACATTGTGACATACTTGGGACCTCTTCCCCTAGTAAACATCCCTCGGATCTAACAGCAAGCACGTAAGGCAACAGCAATGGACTCTTCTTCTTAAGACAATGCCTGAAGGAATCAAATTTTACCTTTTAGACCAGGTATGAGTTTGGGTCTCAAGAATGCTCCCAGGTTGTTCCTTTATTTGCCTTCCTTCTAGAACTCGCTCTGAATTACTGATCTGCGATCAGAATGCTTAACTGTACCTCTGTGAAGTAGTACTTACCAGTGTCTTCTGTTGACTGTGATGCTAGCTCGGGGTGCCTGTGATGTATCTACAAACCCTGGTTTATCATGGTGTCAAGCAACAACGGGGCAATGTTCTTTAATCAAGTAATGTGCCTGATATAAAAATATCTCTAGGTCCCTGCACAACCCATGGGCCAGAGGGATCTCTTGGGTGCTTTGGCTCATACCAGCATCACATCTGGCTCCAGTTCTCCCAGGAGGACAGTAGCATCTTCCAGTTACTGGATGACAGGAGCTTTTTCCTGCACAGTCACACAGCCGATGGCAATTGTCTCCAAACACTCCAGGTGGACATTCTTCCAAGAAAGTAACCCTGTGGTCTTGCCCTGACATACCCACATGCATATTAAAGATATCATTTCTCAAACTTGAACACCATCTAGCAAAGCGGGCTGATTAAATTCTGATGATCAGAGAGGAACATGTTTGAATTCTCAAAAAGAAATTTTCTTAATTTTCAAAAAGAAAATTTCTTTTGTACTTGCTTTGCCACTCTGGCCCAAATGATGGTTTATTTCAACGCAGTTTTGTGTCTGTCAGAATGCTAACATTTTGCAGCTAGGAACTTAAGGAGATGGACCCAAATCTACTAGTCAATTGTGGCACGCTAAGATTTTACCGTAAAATGTTGTTCCTTTGTTATGTATCGCTCCCAGAACGCTGCAGGTCCCATGCTTTCCGCTCTGTCTCCATAATTTACCAAAGTAGCTAACAGATAATAGAGAGATGCTTATTTTTTAATCATTAATACATAAGTGAATAAGGGATGGACAAAAAATATATGGATGGTTCTAACAATACCTAAGGCTGTGTATGCAGGCACATCACGAGACAGGACTAATATACAAAGCTTGGTTAAAGTCCCAAGACAATTACCAATTTACCCCCAAATAAAATGAGCACTATCATATTATCATCAGCCTTATTGTGACTATTGTAACTCCACACATGAGAATCTAGATGACATTGGCCAAACTGACACTTTGACGTATTCAGCGGTAGCTATAAGGCTTCTGGGTATTGTAAACAGTTTCCTTTTGCCCACGAACCCAAAGATTGGCAGTTCAAACTCATCTAGCGACAACACAGGAGAATGGCCTCTGATCTGTTTACACAGAGATTAAAACCAAGATGTCCTATGGAGCTGGTTCTGCACAGTCACACATGGGGTTACCACACAATGACCTGGCCTCACACAATTTCTGTTTGCTTGTTTTAAGTGAGAACTGTGTAACTTTCTGTTGCTTCTAATGAGCGTGAGTAGAATCTCTTACGAATTTGTAATATTGTCTTTCAAACCAAGCCACCAACGTCACTGCTGTTTCTGAGCCTAGATTTATAGATGTGACAACTTCCTAGTGATAAATGCCCATTTCCTACTGTTACAGGTTCTCAGGATTTCCTGAGACTTATTTCAATCCAATTGAACCCAACGGTTAACACAAACAGTTGCCTTTGACTACTCACCTAAAGGTTAGTGGTTCAAAACCGCCCAGTGGTACCAGACAATATGCTTTTGTTAAGATTACAACCAAGAAAAACTCTAAGTGGGGTCTTCCTGGCAACTAATTACCAACAACCAACCACGGTCGAGCACGTTCTTTCCCAGTCACTGCATATTTTTCTCCATTCACAGGCAGAGCCTTTGTCTTTGACAGCTAGCAGTTCAGGGACGTTTTGGGATGATAATTCTTTAAATCAGCAGAGCCCGTTAAATTGGCGGTTGAGTTTTTCTGTCACTTCAGTAAGCACATTAGAGGCTTTCATGCTCTGGACGTGGGTTTACCTCTGTTTGCCCCAGAGAGAAAGACCTCACAGTGACATAGAATTAATGTGCTTGATTACCTTCTGCCCTTACCTTTTTCACACTGGCTGCCGTGGGAACCCGCTGGGCAAATGCACTGTCCACTGGCGGTGTCACAGCTGGTCCATGTCTACAGTTGCAGATGTGAGCACAGTTCAGCCCATGACATCCAGGAGGGCATGATAGAAAATGGAAATGTCAAGCTGAGGCCTTGGTTTTAAAAACGAACAAAAGCAAAATTAGAAGATACAGTCTATTGAGGTTACTTGTTTCCTAGAACAAAATACACACGGATGAGAGCAGCAGAGGAAAGGCTCTAAAGCATACAAAGGAGATGAACGCGAGCGCGGGGTTGGAGTGGAGGCCCAAAGCCCATCTGCAGACCATTGGACATCCCCCTGCAGTACCGATGAAACACAATCAGTCCTCTGGTTCCTGAATGCTTCCTCACCCCATTACCACGACCCAGTTCTACCTTACAAATCCGGCTAGACCAGAGACCACACATTGGGACAGATAGGAGCTCTGGACACATGGAATTCAGGACAGATAACCCCCCCAGGAACAGTAGTGGGAGTAGCGGCATCATTTGGGTAGGGGGATGCTCACTGAGGGGGAAGGTTGAGAAGAGAGGAACCCATCACAAGATTGGATACAAGAAGGGGACGAATAACAGAAATATGGGTGAAGGGAGACAATGGACAGTGTAAGATATGAAAAAATAGCAACGATATGTAATTGATCAAGGATTCACAAGGGTGAGAGGGTAGGAGAGGGAGGGGAAAAAAGAGGAGCTTATACCAAGGGCTCAAGTAGAAAATGTTTTGGAAATGATGGTGGCCACATAGGTACAAATATGCTTGATACAATTGATGCATGGAATGTTATAAGAGCTGTGAGCCCCCAATAAAATGATTTTTTAAAGGCGGTTGACATCCTCTGAGGAGGTTAGGTTTTAAAGTCTGCCTAAAGCAGTCTTGACCGTGTTGTTTGATGGCACAGCCCTGCCTGGCAGAGTCCCTTGTAACCTGTTTGTCCTGCAGAGTTGGAGGGGGTTTCTTTGAGTGGGCACCCGAGAAATTAATTGACTTATGTTTAGGGGCCATGTAGTCCAAGCAAGCACATCTCACTGAGCGCTCAGCTTGTTACCCGCATGTGGAGATGCTCACCTTTGGGAAGGTGGGCAGTAGCTGAGTCTGGGGGCAAAGGATGCTGTTTCCTCTGTGGAGTTCTCTGGAGGTTAATCCTCTCACCCACTGAGAAGAAGGGGAGAGGTGTGGAATTTCCTCACCTGCAATGACCGCTCTCTCGCTGCCTCTCTTTCTCAAACATACAGTGCTGACTTTGCCTATGGTGAGTGTGAGGTACATCACAGTGAGACTGAGATACAGTCACAGGGTATACTTGATATCAGAAAACAGAAACAAGCACCTCACAGTTGGGCACAAAACAAAGAGGGAGATGAAACCACAAGGAAGATGAGAAGTGATTTATTTTATATACTTTATTCCCTTCCGATGACTGTTCTCGTGGTATCTCTTAAAATGCATGAGAAAAGGAAGCTCAATTGCAGGGTTTCTCATTTGTCCTTGTTTATCTCAATGGCTATCGAGAATACATTGAAAAAAAACTCAGATATATTTTTACTCTGATGCGATATGTCTCTGAACTTATACAGGTTGCCTTGCCTGACTTTTCCATTTCTCTGAATATAATAGTAGTTTTCTTCTAAGTTCCCTGGCTTGGAAATTTAGAACCATCTTTGATTCCTCCATCTTCCTTACTTGCAAGTCCCAATCAACAATTAAAATATTATATTGTCGCTTTTTCTTCTAAACCTTTATTCCATTCATGCATTTCTTTCTTTTAAAAATTATTTTATTGGGGCTCGCACAACTCTTACCACAATCCATATATACATCCATTGTGTCAAGTACATTTGTACGTTTGTTGCCATCATCATTCTCAAAACATTTGCTTTCTACTTGAGCCCTTATATCAGCTCCTCATTTTCACCCTCTGTCCCCAGGCCCCCTCCCTCATGAACCCTTGATAATTTAGAAATTATTATTATTTTGTCATGTATTACACTGTCCTATGTCTCCCTTCATCCAAGGAAGGGGTTATATGTAGATCCTTGTAACTGGTTCCCCCTTTCTACCCCACTTTCCCTCCACCTTCCTAATATCACCACTTTCACCTCTGGTCCTGAGGGGTTCATCTGTCCTGGATTCCCTGGGTTTCCAGTTCCTATCTGTACCAGTGTCCATCCTCTGGCCTAGCCGGATTTGTAAGGTAGAATTGGGATCATGATAGTGGGGGAGGGGGGGAGAAGGAAGCATTTAAGAAGTAGAGGAAAGGTGTGTGTTTCGTTGTTGTCATGCTGCACCCTGACTGGCTCGTCTCCTCTCTACACCCCTTCTGTAAGGCGATGTCCAGTTGCCTATAGATGGGCTTTGAGTCCCCAATCTGTACTCCCCCTCATTCACAATGATATGATTTTTTGTGCTTTGATGCCTGATACCTAATCCCATCCACACCTCGTGATCACACAGGCTGGTGTGATGCTTCCATGTGGACTTTGTTGCTTCTCAGCTAGATGGCCGCTTGTTTATCTTCAAGTCTTTAAGACCCCCAGATACTATATCTTTTGATAGCCAGGCATCCTTAGCTTTCTTCACCACATTTGCTTATGCACGCATTTGTCTTCAGCTACCATGTCAGGAAGATGAGCATCACGGCCATCCATGCATTTCTATGTTCACCTCAGTACAGAGCTCTATAATCCTAGACAACCATGATTGTGACCTACCTGGACTTTGCATATGTTTCTGTTACCTCATAACCAATCTTGCTCACTTTTCAGATTTACCTCCCTAAAGAGGGATACTTCTGAGTACAGAAAACTTGTTGTGACTTCCCACTACATGTAGATTTGTTTACAAGCCTGAAATAAATATTTCCCCCTGCTCTTTTACCTCTTACTCCAATTTTGAAAATCAATCACACAAACAAAAACATATAACAAGGTTTCTGTGTAATCCCTAATGCAGGAAGGAATCTCTGAGCATTAGGCAAGCGATCCTGCCTCTGAGGCTTAGTAATACTTGTTCTTGTGAAATAGTTTCCCAGAGTCTAAAAGTAGGTTGAAACAAAATAAAACATTCACAAACATTGTGGATATCACTTCAGCGGCTTTCAAACGGCCTTTAGTCTCAATAACTAATAGTCATTTAAGCTCTTCCCATATGCCAGCATTCCCAAATGCATAACATAAATGTTCTCCCTTAATCCTTGTGGTAACCTTTCCATGTAGGTTGGCATAAAGAATTACTTTACTCAAATAATTTGATCTTTGTTACCCAGAAGCAGGAAGTAACCTCTACCCACTTGGGTTTTCTGAGTGATTACAGAGCATCTGAGCGCTGAGGGAGTGCTGCTTTACACATTGGGCTGTTAACTAACTGTAAGGTCAGCTGTTTGAATCCACCAGCGGCTCCACTTCCACTCCTCTAAAGATTTACGGGCCAGAAACCTCAATGCACAGTTCCAAATATGTCCTGTGGGGGCTCTAGAAGCGGGCATGGACCCCATGGCTGTGGGTCCTGTTGGGGATCTCCACTACACGCCCCACAGGTTATGTTAGGGGCATGACTTGGACGCGGACTAGCCAAGCTAGGAAGACCCTTGAGTTATAAGAGATTGACCCCTGTTTTTTAATTTAAAAAAATTATACAAAAAGACCAATAGCTGACTCTTTGGGGTGTGCTCTGCCGGTGTCTATTTCAAGCCATCATAGAAACATCAAATAGTTTTTTGGGGGGCGGGGGTAGCATTGCGCCAAACTATAAACAAGTCTAGTTTGAGTTGAGACTCTTTATTTACAGGTATATGCTGTACATTTGCTATGAATATGGAATTAGTCTTTACCAAGTTCCTGCATCTAGAGAAAATATAGAAATATTATCCCAGCATCTTGATGAACTGATAAAGACAGAGCCTTGCTTTAGGTGTGTTCATGGTTGAAGACACCTCATGTATTATATATTTCTTACAAATAATGAACCAAATGGAGGATTCTTTATGATTCCACACCAGCCAACAGAATAGAACATTTCCTGACATTGGGTGACTCAACTGTCCACTTCTTTTCCAGACTCTTAACAATGCTATCAGCTATGTTTTTTTTAAATGTCTTTAATGTCATGAACCCACAAATTTAGCCACATCAGAAAAATCTTTTCCATAACTTCATTGCACAATGTAGGTGTTCCTTGGGCACTTTCCAGAGTAGCCTCAGCTTAAAAACAACAAAACAAAAAAATGCAACAAAAAACCAAAACCACGGCTATTGAGTGGTTCTGGCTCAGCGACCCTAGATAGGATTTCTAAGCTTTACCGGAGCACATGGTCTCTCATCTTTCTACCACAGAGGTTCTGGAGGGTTTAAGCCACTGATCTTGTGATTACCTGACAGCAGCGCCAGGGCTCCTGGACCTTCATTTACAGAAAGGGAAATTCCTTCTGTCTTTTTTTGTGGGGGGAGCTCCCACTAACAACACTGTAACTTAGGCCTCCCGAAGGCTGCATTATCCATTATTTCCTCTTAAAGCCTTCCTGTGCTTGGGTACATTCGATGGCACTTTAGCTTTAGTGGCGTGATGCTTGCACGTTGAGCGGCTAACCTCAAGATGAGCAGTTCGAAACCCCCAGACTCTCTACAGGAGAAAGGTGGGGCTTTTGACTTCCACAAAGTCAGTTTCAAAAACACCCAGGGACCGTTCTGTAGGACCTGCCCTATAGAGTCACTACGAATCAGTATCAATTTGATGGAAGTGAGTTTGGGGTTTTTGTTTTCTTTGTTGTTAGCACTACAAACGAGGACAATCTTAAATCACAAAATAAACCACAAAAACCACAACGATGAAAGTTGAAAAAGAAAATAAAAAAGGAAAACATGGCAATTCAACAGACTTAAACAGGACACTGGTTCAGAACAAGAGCCAGAAGAAGAAGGCAGGACATGGCTTTGCTTGACCTGAGCTAGGAAAGCACATGTCACGTGAACCGCATATCTTGTTGTGTTGTGCCTTTCAGTGAATGAGAGTCAAAACAGTACTGTTATTGATTTGAGAGTTACAAATACACTTTGGCAGGGAGGCAACTTTGCAAATGTGGAATCTGTGAATATTGATGATCGACTGTACTTTTCGGCAGTTATCAACTTTCAGAATTCAAAGTAGAGTACAGATGGAGGGTACCAAAATAGGCTGGAATGTTAACAGTTGACGCAATTTAACATAATGCGATTGCATAACTTTTTATGATTAAAAATAGGTTTGAGGCTTAAAACCTTTTGAAGACCCCATCATGCCCACAATGTTCTCTGCTTGCCGAGTTCGCAGCCTCGCCTCGCCCGTAAAAACCAGGAGAGCACGCACAACTCCCAGACAACCGGTTGCAGATTCCATTGTTCTGGCATGTGCAATTCATGTGGCAGCCTGGCCCCTAGCGACCAGGAGGGCATTCTGTGAAAAGAAAGGCCGAGCACTAACTTTAGTTAAAGACATTTGTGACACAGTAGGGGATGCACTAGGCTGCCGACCCCACAGTCAGCAGTTCAAACCCAGCAGCTGCTCTGTGGGAGAGCTGCTTCATTGAGTGGAGGACCACAGCAGTGACCATCTCGGAAACCCACAGGGCACTTCCACCCTGTCCTAGAAGGTCCCTATCAGTTGGAGCGGACTCGGTGGCAGTGAGTTTGGTCTTTTGGAAAAAACACTTGATTTTCTAGTGAGCTCAGAGAGCAAAAAATGTGTTCTAATTAATAAAAAATGAAAAGCAGTCAAACCATCAACTAATCTAATTAAGATAAAAGACAGACAGCACACACATGCAAAATAAACAATTGCCCAACAAAACGGATCAATATAAGAAGTATCATGCCAGTGAATGTGAAAGACCAAATAAAATGGAAAATATTATAGAAAAATCAAATGACCAAATGTTTCCAAATTTTAAATGGAAAACATCAACAGACCAATTACAATACAAAGAAAAATAGTAAAAGAGCTACTGCATTAGTTAATACATATAATATGTGTATGGAGTTATGAAGACCAGGTTTCACAGGAGAATTCCATACATTTTTATACATCAGCTAATCACTGCACTACTTAAACTATTCCGGAGCACTGAAAAGGAAGATAAATTTCCAACTCATTATATTGAGTGTAACATCAGTTTAAAAACCTAACAAAATTTCATAGGACCACAGATCAATCTTATTTATAAATACCGATGTACACATCATTAAAAATGTCAGTCCATATAATTCATTAGCACAATTATAAAATAATAACTAGTGACTGAGTAGAATTCATTCAGAAAAAATAAAATTTCCATTTTAGAAAGTTCATGAATATTGATCAAAGAACAGAGAAAAATGGTAGTTACTTTCATAGACCAAAAGAACTTTGAAATTGTAGAAATTGTTGTTTTTTTTTTTAAAAATAGGTGCGTCAGAGGTGTCTGGAGTCCTTTAACTTCACTAGGAGGAAGCAGCTCAAGCTATGCATCAACAATAAGTGTTACACCGTGTGGAAGAGAAAGCAACATGCTCTATGATGGAAGTTGACAGAAGAGAAACTATGATGAAGGTAGGGGAAGCCACTGGGAGGTTTGCAAGGTTAAAGGTAACAACAGAGGCAAATCTTGTTATTTGCACGGTCCTGTGATAGCGGTGAGCTAGGAGAAGTCTGGGACATTCTGGCTGAACCATGTGGGAGAGAGAGTAGGATTATAGTCGCAAAGAGGGAAAGGTTGACGGAAAACATTTGCTATGCCTTTTTATCTTTGCTGCTATTATGTCCAAGAAGGTGATGGAGCATGCTAGGTGCAAAGTTATAAGGGATTCTTAGGCCTAAGCAAACGCCTTAAAGAAATGTGGCACTGGGCTTGGGCGCTCAGGACCATACTCTTCGGGAACATCAAAGTCAACTGGCAGAGCACAGTTCATAAAGACAATGTTCTGCATCCTACTTTGGTGAGTACCAGCTGAAGCTTTCCAAGCTTGTGAACAGCCATCTAAGGTGCAAGTATTGGCCTCTCTCCATCCAGAAGAAAGAAGATTAATGAAAATTCAAAGTCCCATGGAAGCAATTAGTGGACCAACAATTAATGGACCACCCACAACCCTGTATCCACAACCCTGAGGCCAGAACTAGGTGGTGTTTGTCTACAACTACCATCAGCTTGGAAAGGGATCAGATTAGAAGGGCCTGGATAGAGCGGGAGGAAACCATGGAACAAGACTCGAAATCATAAAAGATACCAGACTTACTGGTTGGATAGATACTGGTAGAACCTCCAAGACCCCTTCCAGTCGGGAACTAAATTTACCACATTAGAATAAGCAACCATTGAAGATTAAAGGGCCTCCATCTACCCAAGGGCAAACTCCATAGGTTAGAGAAGAAGGAGGCATGAAAGCAGGAAGCAGAGAGGAAGTGGGATGAATGATAGTGCATGCAATCGATGAGTTGAGACAAAAAGTGTACGGATTGTTGAATGGAAAATTGATCACCTGTTCTGTCAACTTTCACTTAATTCACAATACAAAGGGGAGAGAGAGAGAGAGAGAGAGAGAGAGAGAGAGAGAGAGAGAGAGAGAGAGAGAGAGAGAGAGAGAGAGAGAGAGACCTATGTCAACAGCCCAAGATTAATTTCTCCAATGTTGAAGTCAGGCTTGATTAGTCTTCAAACTTTTACCAGTTGTTACACCATTCATCTCTCCAGTAGCACTCTCTACTCCTCTGCTTAGTTTGATAAGTTTCTGCAGTGACCACACAAAACTCAGGTAATATTTATGTTCTTTCTTCACCTCTGCTCTTAGTCTGGAAGCTCTTCTGAAATCTGTTTACCTTGGTGACTGCTGGCATCTGAAATACCAGTGACATAGTTGTCAGCAATACACAAAGCACTGCAGTATGACAAACTGGCACACACGTGGTGGAACTGGCCAGTCAGAACCGACTCTGTGGCACTTACCACCGCCACCACCGTCCTATAAATAATGTAGTATTTTCACATTAATACAGACCGATAAAAGAGAACATCCAGAACTCTACTCAATTGCATATGAATATTTGGTATTGCCTAAAGGTTGCACTTCCAATTATATTTTATTTTTGAGTCATACTTGAAAACACAATACAGGATCGTGTATCCACGCTTTCTGTTAATACGTGTATGATGTCAATTTTTCCTTTTAATTCTCTGATCTACTTGATCAGAGTATATAGTGTTAGAAATAGATCTTTTTACCTTTTATGTGGCCTTTATTTGTCATGATACAAAGTTCATGGAGGAAAGTATAAATAGTCTTCTGGGGGCGTGGGCATGAGGGAGTGAATACAGAAGTGGATCACGTTGACCATAAATTGATGTTTGTTGAGAGAAGTGATATGTATTTATAGAAATTCATTAGACCATTGTATCATTTTCTTGACATTTGTTTATGTTTGAGGATTTCATAATAAAATGTAGAAACACCACATGCAACATAAACAAGGTGGTACTATTTTACAATGCTGCTTTTACTCTGATTTAATAATCTCAAAATTTATAAAAGCTCATTTCAATGAATTAGAAAAGAAACCTATGTTTAAAATCCTTTTCTTTTTGCCTCTCTCTCTCAGTCACACACACACACACACACACACACACACACACACTATTTGTTCTGTTTTAGATGTAACAATTTGCTTAAATGTGTTATTAATGTCTTAAATGTGTTATTCAGGTTTGAGCCAGGTATACCGTAGAAACTCAAAGTGAAATACTATATAAACTCAAGTATGAGCTGACCTGAATATCAGTTGAGGCACCTAATTTTACCACAAAACTGCATTAAAAATGTGCTGAAAAACTTGGCTTATACATGAGTATACACGGTATTTGCTTTTTAACATTTTAAAGAGAGCTTGTGCAACAAATTTTTCCTGGTGTACTATTTTATTTGATTTACTGACTGCTGTTTCCATGAACATTGATTGTGGATCCAAGTAAAATGAAATCATTGCCTATTTCAATAGTTTCCAATTATCCTGCTGTTATCTATTGACCCAGTTGTGAGGATTTGGGTTTTCTTGCTTTGAGTTATTATTCATTATTAAAGGCTGTAGCTTTTGACCTTTACCCTGGCATACTTTAAGTCATTTTTACTTTTAGCAAGCAGGATTACACTGTCTGCAGATTATTCACGAACTTTCCTCCGGTCTTGACGCCAAGTCCTTCTTCAGCTCGTCCAGCTCCAATGACGGTTTGCTCACCGTTAGAAATAGACAAGTATGGTGAACGTAGACAACGCTGACACACACTTTCCTGATGTCCAAACCTCTCAGTGCCTTCTCCTCCTGTTTTAATAATTGCCTCTTGGTCTATGTACAGGCGTTACATGAGAATAATGAAGGGTTCGAGATATCCCAATCTTTGCAATGTTATTATCCAGAGTTTCTTATTATTCACACAATCCAATGGCTTTGCAGACTCAATTACTCAAACGTGTGCAGACACACAAACTACACACACACACCCCTCATTCACTTTCTGCCCACTTTTCTGTTGTCTGTCCCCTGGGAGGGGGTTATACATCGATCATTGTGATCGGTTTCCCTTTTCTCCCTGCACCTTATCCTCCTGGTATTGCTACTAACTTTCAAACAACTTACACGGATGTACAGGAAAGCAACTCCTCACCAGCCTCTGTTGTACTTGCTGAACAGAACGGGAGTGCATTCTAAAGTGGGAGCTTCTTGAGCAAAAGAAAGAAAATCCACTTGCCTTTTTCACAGTCATTCCCCGTCCACCCAAGGCCACAGGAGCAGTTTCCAGGCACAGAACTGCAAGGCCACCGTTTTCACAGGTGCAGCTTAGCTCGCGATTCGAGCCGTATCTTGTCTGAGGACATGTTGTCATAATCATCATCATAATAAATGTATGTAAATAAAATATTCACATAAATACATCATAAGAAATATATGTAAATCAAATGTATGTAAATCAAATATTCACATAAATAGTTTTCTCTACTGCAATGAAAGGAGCCGACCAACAGCACAGAGAAATGTCAAAGGATAGCAAACAGTTGCTCAGACACCCCCCTAGGGTAGTAAGGACACCGCTGTCAGTCACTCATGTTTTCAGTTGCATATCTAGGAGCCCTGGGAATGTCCTGATGACACATTGTGTTGCTTACAGCAAGGTCAGCAGTTCCAGACCACAAGTGACTCATCTGGAGAAAGAGAGCTTTCTACTCCTGTAAAGAGTTACCATCTTGGAAACTCACAGGGGCAGTGTTCTGTGGTCCCATAGGGTTGCTGTGAGTGGGAATCAACTAGATGGCACTGAACTTGGTTCTACATATCCACTATTGTTTTGGAATGGAAAGGCTCTCGTGAACAAACAGCCCTCAATCTCTCAGGAGGGTTTGGAGCACTTTCTTTAGGAAGGCTCATAAGTATGGAGAAGAAATGAGCTCTTTGTTCCTTCATATCTTTATATTGAAATTTGCAAAGCACTTCAGTGTACAGGGTTGGGGCACAAGCCCAAATACTCTGTCCAGAGGAACAAAGAGACAAGGGAAGCTGACTAGGTGTAATGGGAGTCAAGGTCAGAAGGATGGAAACTGCGATGATGAATGGGAGAAGAAAACCCCTGGAAGGTGGGGATCACTGCTACTTGTTCATACTGACCTGGCTTTGTCAGGAAGAGTAAGGATCAGCCAGAAGGTAAGATTTGCCCAAACAATTATCAACAGCTATACTTGGTATAAAATTATTCCATCTTTGAAAGTTAGCAACTAATAAAAGTTGTTGTACAATCCCGTGTCACCACAACCACATTCATCAATTCAAATGCATGTGTGGCTGGATTTAGTCACGTAGCTGTCATGGCCTGAATTTGTTCTGGGTGTAAGTATCTCTTATGTTGTTCCAGGACAGAAATTTCTTCCCTGGCTTTTTGGATGTCGATGGGGGTCTTTTCCTTTTTGCATTATCTGTATTTGCATTTTTGTCTTTATGCTATAATGTTAGTGTGAATTTGTTCTATTTTGCTTTCTGTTGAATTTCCTAGCTGTGAAGCACAGGGGGAGTGGATGCATAATGATAATGACTGATACAAGCGGATACAGGGAATTTAGGGGTGGGCGATAGGGAGGGAAAGGGGATTTTCGGGGTAAATAATGAAGGTGGTGGAGGAGAGGGAGCGTTAGAATGGATTGTGACTGTACAATTCATTTTAAGGGCAATTTAATCATTGGGGAACAGGGGGAGGAATGCTCTAAAATGCACGTGGCAATGATTGTACAATTCTCCTTGATATGATTGAACTACTGAATTGGATGATATGTAAATTATGTGCCATTAAAACTGTTGGCAAAAAAGATGCTCTCCTTATCCCTAGTTTGTCGTGCAGCAGCTTCACAGTAAAGGTGATGATTTTACAGGTGCAGCTTAGCCCCCAATTTGGGCCATATCTTGTCTGAGGACGTGCTGTAACAACAATAATAATAAATGTATATCAATTGATTGTTACCTTATGTACAAGAGAACAAACACTATCCGGTCCCATGGCATCCTCACTGTTGTGCTGGGGCCCATTGTTGCAGCCACTGCATCAATCCACTGTGTGGAGGACCTTCCTCTTCTTTGCTGCCCCTCTACTTTACCAAGCAACATGTCCCTTTCCAGGGATTGTCTTTTCTGACATCTCCAAAGTATGTGTCAGAAAGTCTCGCCATCCTTGCTTCCAAGGAGCATTCTGTACGCACTCTTCCAAGGCAGGTTTGTTTGTTCTTTTGGCAGCCCACAGCACTTCCACTATCCTTCACCAGTGCTGTAATTCAATGTGTTGAATCATCTTCAGTAGTCCTTATTTAGTGTCCAACTTTCCCATGCATATGAGATCATGGAAAATGGCATGGCTTGGATCAGGTGCTTTAGTCCTTAAAGTAGCCCCCTTGCTTTTCAACCCTTTAAAGAGGTCCTGTGCAGCAGATCGATCCAATGCAACGTGTCTTTGATCTCCTGACTGCTGTTCCCATGAGCTCTGATTATGGGTCCAAGACACACAAAATCCTCAACAGCGTCAATCTGTTCTCCACAAGTCAGCATCCATTTACCATTGGCCCACTTGTGAGGATTTTGGTTTTCTTGTTATGAGGTTGTAATCCACACCAAAGGATACAATTCGTGGTCTTTACCAGCAAGTATTTCAAGTCCTCCTCACTTTGAAAAAGTAAGATCGTGTCATCTGTATACCAAAGATTGTCAATAAACCTTCCTCCAACTCTGATACCTTGTTTTCTTCTTATAATCCAGTTTCTTTGATTATTTGCTCAGCATACAGATTGGTGAGAAGTAAGTTGAGGAGACATCCTGATTCATACCTTTCCTGATTTGAAACCATGAAGTATTCCCCTGTTCTGTTCTCACAACTGCATCTTGATCCACACACTGATTCCACATGAGCACAATGAAGGGTTTGGGAATTCCCATTTTTTTCTCAGGGCTATTCATTGTTTTTTTTATGATCCACACAATTAATGCTTTATTTAGTTGATAAAACACAAGTGAACATTTTTCTGTTGTTTCCTGTTTTCAGCCAAGATCGATCTGACATCAGCAACGAGAGCCGTTGTTCCATGCCCTCTTCTGAATCTGTCAAGTTCCTGGTATTTCCCTGTGGATGTATTACTGAAACCACTGTTATGTTATCTTTGGCAACATTTTCCTTGCATGTGCTCTCAGTGATGTTTTCTATAATTTTCATATTCCATTGGGTCACCTTCTTTTGCAATGGATATAAATATGAATCTTTTCCAGTGAGTTGACCAGGTTGCTGTCATCCAAATTTCTTGGCTTAGACATGGAATGGGTGCTTCCAGCACTTCATCCGCTTGTTGAATCATTTCAATTGGAATTCTATCACTTCCTGCTTTATTAGACAATAATATTATTTTATAATACCTGTGGACAATAGTATTAGCTTCCAACTGAGAAAGCAAAAGCTCAGCAACTTAAGTCCTGCTCAGGTTTACAAAGTGGGTGAAGGATTAGAACAGGAATCAAATGTAGAACTCCTGTCTTCTAATCAACTGGTCTCTAGAGCCCTTCAAGCAGGAGGGACATTACCCATTCTCTGTTACAGGAAGTCGGTCCTGACTCTTAGTGACCCCAGAGGACAGAGGAGAACTACCTAACAGGGTTTCCAAGGCTGTGATCTGCAGAGAGGCCGCAGACTGTCTGCTTGTTTGAACTAGGTTAGCAGCCAAGTCCTTAACCACTGTGACACCAGGGCTCCTCTGGAGAAACATTCTAGAGACTTTTGAACTTGCCCAAAGCAGGTTGACTAATACATAGCAGAACAAACCTTGAAGTCAACTGACATGCAACTTTCTTTTGTGCCTCCAGGTGACAGGATAGCTGCATTTATTTCACACCAAGTGAAAGGAAGCCTTTGTGTCTTTAAGAATAATTTATGGTCACACAGTTCATGGTTGAGTCTCAATCCCATGTGGAATAAGCTTGGTTTAACCATCAATTATTTATTTAGTTTTGCCTTTAAGGAAAATGAAGAAGAATTAATGACAGCAAGTTCATACTATGAAAATAAACTTCCATTGCTGCCAGTTGGCCAGGTCACCTTCCAACCTGAATGTGGAAATAAATTGGTGACCCTGATAAATCCTTGAAAGGACAGGACTCCTGGTACAGCAAACGAGGATCGCAGGTCGCTAACATAACTGCAGAGCAGAAGACGGACTTCGAGATCCTTCTAGTGCAGTCCGTGGTTGAGCACTGATTGCTAACAGGAGGCCTAGCATGTGAACCCACCAGCTGTTTGGTTCTGTAGGGTCATTGTGAGTGGGAATGGACTGGACTGCAGTGGTTTTCAGTTTGGTGTCTACTGGGAGTTTCATTGTCTCCTGGGAGTCAGTACCCTCTGCAGTCTGTGGTTCAGAGGTCTGCGGCCTGATCTATTGGCTTTAGATTCACTTTCATCTGTAGTCTGTGGTCTTCCATCTGATCTGGGGTTAGTGAAGGCCTGTCATTATATGAGTGGTCGGATGCTCACTGTAGAAGCAGTTCTCAACCTGTGGGTCATGACCCCTTTGGGGGTCAAACATCCCTTTCACAGGGGTCGCACGATTCATCACAGCAGCAAAATTGCAGTGATGAAGTAGCAACAAAAATAATGTTATGGTTGGGGGTCACCACAACATGAGGAACTGTATGAAAGGGTCGCGGCATGAGGAAGGTTGAGAACCGTTGCTCTACAACTACCTGGACTTTTTTTTTTTTCATTTCTTTGAGCTACATCTCTCTCCTGACACACACACACACACACACACACACACACACACACACACACACACCACATGCTTTAAAAAAAACCTTTGTAACAATTGAATTAAAAGACAGTGGGAATTTCCCACAGCCTTTTTGACGCCCCCTCACTGGTTTTGCTTCTCCCCAGCACTCCACTGAAGACGATCCCCTTCACTTCGAGTCCCCTCACCAACTTACCTACTCACAGCCTCCTCTTGACTGGAAACCTACGAATACCAAGACCCAGCTGATTGCTGCATATTTAGTACATGATGCGAAGCCCCTCGGGAGTCTGGATGGACACAGGGACTGCAGCAATGTGCTCAAACATAGGAACAATTGGAGGGATGGCGCAGGACTGGAGGTGCTGCATCTGTTGTACATCGAATTGCTACGAGTCAGACCCAGCCCGAAGGCACCTAACAACAAGAGTAGCAGCAATTTGTATTGTCCTGCACTCCCACAAATGAGGTGTTTTAATAAGAGATAAACATGGTAGGGGGCTGTAAGATAATGTAGAGACTGGCCCTTATCTTACATCACTAACAGGTTCAAGAAGGGTACCATCTGCACATAAGAAAGATGACAGATGCAGTTGAGGTACGGGGGGGTCCCTGCAACGTAGACCTCCCAGACTTCATGAGGGGCAGGTTTTCAAACTCTTCCTGTCACGTAGACTGCAGCTCATGCCAGGATTACACACAAAGGGACAATTCACAATTTGAAGGTTTACAAAGAAGTATTAATGTATCCGCCAAGTTATTCAGAGACGGGAGGGCAGGATGGGCCTGGGAACATGAAGTAATTGATAAGCTTGCAGCCTGCTGCCTTCTGCCGCTTTAGGGAGGGAACAGGAGGCAAGTGTCTGTTGATCTCAGGCAGAGAGACAGGCCAGCCATTACTTCATCAGCTCCCCAGGCTGACCCATCAACCTTTACCCATGGGTCACGAACCGTGGAAGGTGGTGGTCCTGTCCTGTTTGCCGGAGGAGTAGAAAGCTTTCCCCCACAGGCTGCAAAAAGTGCAAAATGTGTGTGCCTGCTGGAGTATCTGCCAAGATAGCGCCATGAATTTCCTGGGTGTTTTTGTTTTTAAACAATGGACTTTATACTGGCTTGATTTATCTTGAAGTGGTGCGCTACTGCACCTGTAGCCTTCAATCCGGAGTCCATCCCAAGCCTTTAAACTTTTCCCTGTATGTCATGGCTTTGCTCCATTTCTTGGGAGTACTTCCTGCATCACTAGTGGCACTTCTTATGGGTCCCATGGTGTTATGCAAGGTTTACACCATTGTACAAAACATGCTGGAAACACATGAGGACCCTGAGAGATCCCTTCCTACTGATGCACATAATTTCCTGGAGAGAGAACTGCTCATGCAGAAATGATACTCATCACAGCAGGTTTAAAGGCCGTATTTGAGACGTTTGATCTCTCTGCAGTAGCAATAGGAGGTGGCTATGAAATTATTATGGATGTGCTACCATTAATTTTATTCAGTTATGATGTAATGCTGCACCTGTCTTTGTGTATATAGCTTCTGATAAATTTCAACTTTTTATAATAGATGTGTGTAAATTTTATGAAAGTAAATGATAAAGTAGACTAGTACCAACTTTTACTTTTTGCATTAATGACTTGCCTAACTTCAAATTTATTTGTAGGTTACAAATCTGCCATTTACCCCTACCACTTCCCAAATTGCCACACTATATTTACTGAAAGAAAACCCTCATGAAATAGAGGAAAGAACTAGGAGGCAAAGGACATTTATAGGGTACAAATATAGGCATGTATGTATGTATAAATATATTAATATATAATGATAGGGATATAGGTCTATGTAATGATAGGGATATAGGTCTATGTATGTATATTTATATGATAAGTATCAAGGTAGCAGATGGGCACTGGGCCTCTACTCAACTTCTCCCTCAATGCAAGAACACTTTGTTTTAGTAACCTGGAACTCTGTGATGCTCACCTTCCCGACACCATAACTGAAGACAAAATGGGTACATAAACGGATGTGGTGAAGAAAGCTGATGGTGTCTGCCTATTAGAAGATATAGCATCTGGGGTTTTAAAGGCTTGAAGTTAAACAAGTGGTCATCTAGCACGGAAGCAACAAAGCCCACATGGCAAAAGCACACCAGCCTGTGTGATCACAAGGTATCAACGGGATCAGGTATCAGGCATCAGAAGACCCTAAAGAAGCAATGATATTGATGTGAACAAGCGGGTTCAGAGTGGAGACCCAAAGGGCATCTATAGACAATTGGACATCGATCACCTCACAGAAGGATCACAAGGAAGAGACAGACGAACCAGCCAGGGTGCAGTATAGCACCAATGAAACACAACACCCTTCTAGTTCTTTAATGTTTCTCCCCCTGTTCCCCCCCACTATCATGACCCCAATTCTACCTTACAAATCTGGTGAGACCAGAGCATGTACATTGGTACAGATAAGAGTTTTCAACACACGGAATCCAGGACAGATAAACCCCTCAGGAGCAGTAATGGGAGTTGTGATACCATGAGGGTAGGGGGAAGGTGGAGGTAGAAGGTGAAGAAAGGGGAAACGTCACAATGATTGCCATATATCGCCCCACCCCCACCCTCACCCAGGGGGACTAACAACAGGAACGTGGAAGGAGGGAGACAGCAGCCCGTGTAAGATATGAAAATAATAATAATTTATAATTTATCAAGGGTTCACAAGGGTGGAAGGGTAGGGGAAAAAGTGGAGCTGATACCAAGGGCTCAAGTAGAAAGAAAATGTTTGGAAAATGTTGACGGCACCATACACGAGCCTGATACAATCGGTGTATGATTGTTATAAGAACTGTAAGAGTCCCCAATAAAATTATTTACAAAAAATTAAACCTTCATATAAATGAATTCACGTGATTCAAACCCATGTTGTTCAAATGTCAACCGTGCCTTCCTATTCTGTTATAACATCTACAAACATGTGTACGTGGGAAAATGAGTGTTCTCTGACATGCATGACTCACTTCTTTTGATCAGCTATCATTGTGTATCAATCTTTGTATAGTCTGGTTTCTGATTTATGAATTTTGATTCTGTGTTGTTTATTTATGCATATCCCTCACACTTAAATTTTATTGTCAATTTTAACTTGTATTACTATAAATAATCAGATGTTTCTGGAACATCTCTGTTAGGTGAATCTAACATTGTTTGATATGGATGTCATGGCCACTGTTTTATTTTTAGTCACATGTGTTCAGTATGTTAGTCTCCCTTCATGTGTCTCCATTTGGTTTTCAAGTGTCTTTTTGGTGTCTTTCATTTAAAATTTGGAGTTTCATTTAGATGTGTCTTTTGCATGCAATACAGAGTGAAGTTCTCACTGCCTTAGGACTCAATGAGAGTTAATCGTATTTATATTTATTTCCATAACATCTCTTAGGACTCAATGAGAGTTCATCTTACTTATATTTATTTCCATAACATCTCTTAGGACTCAATGAGAGTTCATCTTACTTATATTTATTTCCATAACATCTATATTTGATCTTAGTACAGTCCTCTTATTTTTACTTTGATTTTAGTGGTTTGATTTTCTCTTTAGTCCTTGATTACCGATACTCTGAAGTCACGATTTTCTTTCGTTTTGTCCAAGAGCGCATTGCCTGGTAAATTGAAAGAATTGTAGTCTGTTTCAGATTATTTTTTAGCATTTTCCTTCATAAATTTAAATTACAAAAAATTTAATTTTGAAGTAATTAAAGACTCATAAAATGTTGCATCGACAGTTCAGAGAGGTTCTTCACACACTTCCCTTCACCTCACACCCTGGCCACAACTTGTGTGAGTTTAATACTATATCAAGACCGAGGAACATGGACTGGTCCCGTGTGTGCATGCAGTTCTATGTGTGTTATCACATTGAATTTGTTGTTTATCTTTCTATAGTTCCCCTTCAAGAATCTTTTGTGGCAATTGTATTCTCAGCAATATGTTATGTTTAAAATGGATATTCCTTATGTTGTATATGAATAACAGTTCAACGGTTTATAAAATACTTGGTGTTTATTTCCCCCCAAGAGCTTAACCGGCATTGGTGCCTGCATGTTGGTGATAGAAACCGCTGTGAGACATGAGGTCACCTCCATTCAGTGACCGCATATATTTCTCCTTATACCTGCACGGTTTCCTTACCAATGAAGTCTAATAAGGGTGCGGGTTCGTGTTCTATTCTTGATTCATTATAAATGCGCTCCCCACAGATAGAGAATGCTTTGATTACTCATTAGCATGGGATCTTCTTTTGTCTCGGGTGGGGGGGGGGGGCGTCTTGAGTATTATACTGGGCGTTTTCTCTTGCCCGTGGGCACTTTTCTCTCCATTCCTTTCCAGTGGATCTTTGGCCCTTCCTCCCGCCTGTCCTCACTGCCTCTCGCTGTGCCGTCAGCGGATGCTGTCCCCTGCTCCTGCTTTCATCGAGGCTCCGCTCCGTGTGACGCAACGCTTCTTTTTCTTTCCTGGGCTCTGCCAACTTACTTGTTCATTTTCTTTTGCTATCTTTTCATTTCGTTCATAAATCCCGTGTCTCCGCAGCACACTCCCATCACGTTGTCACAGGGAACACGTTTTCATTACGCCCGCGGAGTTCTTGGAAAGAGCCCAGTGAATGCTTTCGTGTGCTCCAGAACAAAGCGTTTCGACATTCATCTGTCGTTTGTTTCTACTGTCCCTTCTCTCATTTTCTTTCACACAGAATTGTCACTAAAAAGGCAAGCAAAGGTTTTTAACTTTCTCCTTTTTTTTTTCCCAAAAAGGGAGGCATTTCTTCTGCATCAGGAGTGTAGTGATTATAAGGTTCTAGAACAATGATCTCAACTAGTTGGAAGATTTCTTGGCTCAGAATAAAATTTCATATGACACCACGGAGTGTGTGTGGTGTGAAAGCTTAGCCTCTATAATGCTGCAAATCAAGCTACCAACCCCTGGTTTCTCTCCCTGCTAATGCAGTATGTGTTGAAAAATACAATAGCTTTGCATTTCTCAGCTGACTCCCAGCTTTCCTTCCCTCTGTGATGTTGACCAGGGAAGCTCCTGCAGCCTGTGCATGCACGCAAGCCCTCGCTTTCTTTCTACAACATGTCAGTCCGTCAGCTCTGTCTGGGACAGCCTGGAGAAGTGCTTCTCTGCTGGTCCCCCTTGAGCATGGGAGGTGCCCACACCCCCTCTGCTTGCCCACATGGCCCTGAACCCGACAACGCTGCTGTTGCTATGGTTTTTCTCATGATAATTTAGGATGAGAGCGTTCTGTAATTTTCAACAAGGGCCATGCTCTTTTTTCCCATGTCTCATTTTTCATCCAGTAAATTCTTGGCTGTTAGTTGCCCCCGGGTTGCTTCTGACTCTTAGTGACTGACGCCAAGTCTCCAGAGTAGGAACGTGCTCTCAGGGTTTTCCCAGTGGAGTCCCTTCACAGTGATCACCACACCTATCTTCTGAGGCACTTTTGAGTGAATTCAGTCCACCAACTTTTTGGCTAGTAGCTGAATCCTTAACCATTTGCCGCACCTAGGGACTCTGTAGAACTCTTTAGGGCTTATCATTAGACATTCGCAACACAATATTTTAGAGAGTTTTACACAGTTAATTATATTAAAATCTGCACGCCTACATTGTTGTTGGCTTTTGTTTTCCATTTTTGCTTGCCCTTCAGTAGGCGATTTCCTGTGTAGCACAGTAAGGGTCTCTGTTGTCATCTCTGTTAACACCGCCTTTAAAGAAGGAAGCTTTGCGAACAGTCCCCATCCAATCACATTTCCCGGCACAAAATCTCCTTTACAATTCAACTCAGCCCCTAGACAAACAAAGCGACCTCTAGTGGCAGTCACCTTGCTGACATCGGGCTCCCATTTGGCCAGGGGAACACTGGCAGCGTCCAGTCACAGGGTCATACTGTCCTGAGCCACAGAAACACAGTTGGACACAGTCCTGTCCGTAGCGATGGTCAGGACACGCTGCAGGATAGAACCAAAGAACGAAAGCACAACCGAACCAGCTTGTTCTTGTTCAAACATTTGGATGGTCAAGAGTCTTTTTTTTTTCAGATGTTTGTTAACAGGTGGCCATTTCTGTCCATCAGATCAGCTTCCCTGCCTGGCCTTCAGCTCAATTTACAACCTAAAAGGGTTATGAAAACATTAACAAAAGAAACTGCTAACCTTGTCACATAGTCCCTCAGTGAACCTCAAATTGACAGTAAGAATTTCCAATCTTGTGTCAAAACGAACATCTATACAATGAATGTCTCAGACTAATGGGGAAACTCCAGCGTTCCTGATTTGAATTCAGTCTTACTTTTCCACATGACTGCCTCAGCAAGTACATTGAAGTGTATTGCCATATAACATCTTGAGTTACCTATCTAAGACTGTTCTTGGATTTTGTTGAATTTCAGACACACCAACATAGAGCTATCGATTCACATGGCTAAGTGTCTATGTATGCATTTACGTTTATGTGGTTGCTTCTGCGTTTTGCTGCTATCTCATTCCACAAAACCACTGATACGCTGCCTCGATAAAGAGCACAGCCAAAGATTAAAGAGACATCTATGGAGAAAATGTTTGGTGAAAGATAAATACCATAATTCTTTGAAGTCGTAAGAAGTGAAAATGCTGCTGGAGCCTACCTAGCAGTCCAATGAAAGGACAGTTTTCTGCAATAAACGCCCACACTCCATATTCAGGAGAAGCACAGCTTCTGAAGATTACTTGGCATGAAGAAATTTCTCCCATTGATTCTTTTTCAAGACCAAACAAAATCCACCCAGCAAGAACCTTTAGTCGGAGATTTTAATGAGTTGGCTGTAGCTCAAGGATAACTTGGCATTTAAGGATGCAGCGCAGTATCGCTTATCATCAGTCACCAACTACCTAAAGTCAGGTCTTGTCTTATCCTCAGTATAACTGAGCATTGAGTAGGGCAATGAAACAGAAAAAAATTATCCTTATACAAAGAAAACAGAGCAACTACTAATTTGAGGAAGATATACATTTGGAGTAACCTTCAAAACCCAACCCAACCCAACCCAACCAAAGGCACTGTCATTGAGTTAATTCTGATTCATTGTGACCCTCTATCAACTCTGTGTCAGAGTTGGCCTGCCCCTTGGGGTTTCCAAGCTTGTAAATCTCCATCCCTCTCCCATGGAGTTTCTGATCTGATGGGTTCACATTCCTGACCTTGTTAACAGCCCAGTGCTTCCCTGACTTCACTACGATGGCTCTCATGGGACCCTCAGCACGTAACCTTTAGCATCCTGCCTGATTGCAAATGTGGTTATGATTATTCAAATAAAGGGCTCTCCTTTTAGTAATTCTGGCAAGGGCCTGGAGGGCCGTGTACATGAGTGAGGGCAAGGCACCACGTCTGTCTTTTAACTGAAAATCTGCTGATGGTACTTCGATGTGTTTCATTGTGAGTATATAGTAAAGAGGCAAGCACAGACGTAAACACATAGCTCAAGGAATGATTGCAAAGTGGATGCACTGATCCCCAACACCTAGCCTGAAAAATGCTACATTGCTAGGGCACGGCTAATTAGTGGTCTTCTACTCAGGGCCTCCTTCAGTCTCCTTAAAGAGGGTCATTATCTTGATTTCAAACACTAAGCTTTAAAAAGAATCATTTTATGGGGGGGCTCATGCAATTTTTATCACAATCCAAACATCCATCCACTGTGTAAAGCACATTTGTACATTTGTTGCCATCATCATTCTCAAAACCTTTGGTTTCTACTTGAGCCCTTGGCATCAGCTCCTCATTGTTCCCGTCCCTCCCCGCATCCCCTCCCTCATGAACCCTTGATAATTTATAAATTATTATTATTTCGTCATGTTTTACACTGTCCGACGTCTCCCTCCACCCACTTTTCTGTTGTCCATCCCCCAGGGAGGGGGTTATATATAGATCCTTGTGATTGGTTCCCCTTTCTACCCCACCTTCCCTTCACCCTCCCGGCATTGCCACTCTCACCACCATTCCTGAAGGGATATCCACCCTGGAGTCCCTGTGTTTCCAGTTCCTATCTTTACCAGTGTACATCCTCTGGTCTAGCTGGATTTGTAGGGCAGAATTGAGATCATCATAGATGGGGAGGGGGGCAGGGGGGAGCATTTAGGAACTAGAGGAAAGTTGTATGCTTCATTGTTGCTACCCTGCACCCTGACTGGCTCATCTCCTCCCCACAGCCCTTCTGTAAGGGGGTGTCCAGTTGTGGCTCTATAACTGTCACCAGACAGGCCAAAGTTATGGTCATGTGTAGAGTTACTTGAGATAAAGAAAAAAAACCCATTCAAACATTTAGAAAACAGCAGAATTGATAAAAGCAAAATATATTTCCTAAGCACCTTCCCACAGCTTCTAAGCTCATATGCTCCTTTGAGTAATTTATCAGTCGCTGTTTCGGTCACATTCACTGCGGCAGTTGGTGAGGGGGAACCTGCATACTTCTGAGCTGGGACATGGCTGAGGGTAGATGAAATCGTAGTTCCAGAATCCTCACTCTCCTGTGAGCTTGGGAAATGGATGTGCTAATCCTGAAGGGGGAGCATCAGCGGCTGCCACTCCGTGTGGCTGCCGTTGCAGACTTTAGCTCCCCATCACACTGAGCTGAGGACTCTTCAACCTCAGGTTTGGGCCAGCCAGCTTACGTTTCTGTCACTGTAGTAAGCGATGAAGGATAGTAACGACAGACAGCGATGTTTGCTCTTTTAAGCGTGGTTCTTAACAACTCCCCTCTAGCACTTTTGCTCCGGGCATCGTGCCCAGGAAGGATCACAGCAGGCCACGCACTTCACGAAGTGCGTTCCTCTGATTGCAGTCGGCGCCAGTGAAGCCAGGAGGGCAATCACGGGTGCCGCTCATGGTATCACAGCTTCCGCCATTCAGGCACTTTTGGCAATGTGCACAATAAGTGCCTTTTGGACACCCTGTTGATGGAGAACCAAACTATATGTGATACTGTCACTCAGTGGTTCTCCACCTTCCTCATGCTGCGACCCTTTCATACAGTTCCTCATGTTGTGGTGACCCCCCCCCCAACCATAACATTATTTTCATTGCTACTTCATCACTGTAATTTTGCAACTGTTATAAATCTGGTGACCTCTGTGAAAGGGTGGGCTGACTCCCAAAGGGGTCGCGACCCACAGGTTGAGAACCGCGGCTAACTTGAAGCAATCAGTGCTCAAATGCATGCCTAGAGACATGTACTCAACACAGCATTTCAGTTACAGCGTTGGTATTTTCAATTTGTTCAGGGTATTGATTCCAGGCAGGGACTTGTCTGAAGATATGAGATGAGATGGATGCCTTAGGAATGTGAACAAGGCAGAGAAGTATCTGGCACCGCTTACTAACAAGGTGTCAGAAACTTAACCACGCGCTGCCTTGGAAATCTGCCTTCTTTTAGAGAATGCGCAGAACAGAAGAGAATCCAACACACACCTTTCATTCCAGGCCAGATAAAGTCTCTTTTAAAATGAATGCTTATGATACATTTTGTCCTGTCTGGAGTGATCTGGGTTAAACATAAATAAGGATTTAATATGGCACCTAACTTAGAGAGGAGTCTTTAATTTTTTGTTACTATGGTGGTGTAGTGGTTACACGTTGGGCTGCGATCTGCCTGGTTGGCAGTTCGAAACCACCAGCAGCTGCATGGGAGAAAGACAGGACTTTCTACTCTCATCAACAGTTATAGTCTCGGTAACCCACAAGGGTTGCTATCAGTCAGTACTTACTCAAGGTTATTTCAATGACCTACCTCCATAGTGAAGCATGTGTGCTTTACAGCAGTGACAACAACCTGGGAGAGAGATGCAGGGCTCGACCTCAGGATGAAGGGTACCTGTGCAGAATATCTCCACTGTCTGTTGATTGATCAAAAGCTTGGGGTGGGGAGTGCTTAACCAGGAGAAACTAAGAGCTCAGCCGCCATGATTGCCTTCGGTGTGGGTAAACAATGTCTTGTGAACGAAGAAAACGCTTTCTGAAATCATTGCCCATAGTTAGAATAAGCTTTATTCCGGTGGCAAGATGCTGCTCATCACTGCAGAACAGCAAGCAAGGGAGGGGTGGCAGCTACTTCACAAACAGAGTGGGGAGCAGGTTCAAGCACTTGATTAATTTAGAAACAGTTCAACGGCACAATCCCCTGCCCTATGTAATGACTGCAAATCCAGTTTCCAATGTCATGTAAGTTTCCCGAGACCTCCGGGTTATCTGGTTCAACTTTCATGATATGATTAGGAAATAGACAAAGGGATTTGAAATATTAATTTTACAGAATCATATAATATTGATTCATGTCATATGTATTTCCCATATAAGGCTGTAGCAAATCTTGAATAGACTGTGGTTTTAAGTCCATATCTTCCACTCCTACCATCCTACCATTGTGGTCTTGAAATTACTTCTTTCTTTCTTTCTTTCTTTTTTCTTTGTTTCTTTCTTTCTTTCACTCTTTCCTTTTCTTTTCTTTCCTTCTTTCTCTTTTGCCCCTCTGGTTCTTCAGGCCCATTGGGGATAAAGAGACAAAGAGCACAGGCCTAGTGTGAGAACGTGTGTCCAGCACACTCTGTAGCCCACATAGCGACCCCATTCCTGGTGGCCATTATTTTCATGGACAGTGGCAGGAACATGGGCGGTTACATGGCAAAACTTTCCCCAGAACTTCTGGACTGGAGTCAAGAGCTTTGGTATTTGCCTCTGTTCCTTCCTCTTGGACAACCGTTTTACTTGGAAGCATGGCTCCCAAAGTCACGAAACTAACTAGCAGGTCCAAAAACCAGGAGACGCTTGCTTCCTTCCCTTTGATCTTGTGTTTTGTTGTAAGATTCAGAAGGTAAACAGCAATTTTGAAGTATTCCATATGCAGCATTTCTGGGAGGTAAATGTCAGTGAATGAATTTTTGTTGAGATTCAAATTGTTCATAATATTTAGATACACCCTGTTGTAAAAAATTGTGGTTCTCCATGTTTTGCTCATGGGCTCAGTGAGGCTGCTTCTGAATCTCTTCATATTTCAATTTGAAGCAAAACTTACCATGATGGGGGATGGAAGGCAAAACACTTAAAAAGCCAGGTGTGCCAAAAGTTATTTCTCTGTGATGACTATCACGTTTCTTTATTCTTTCCTCTGGAAAACGATGAATTCACTTTACATGCTCTTGCGTCATTCCTTCACCCCAAGGGACGTCAGTTCTCACAGCTAAGGGACCCTCTTTTTGGTGCACAGTATTGCTAATGTTCCCCAAAAGTTCTCTGGTGCTCTTACCCACCCAAATGAAATGGTGTGTAACTAAAAATGGATTTAGTGATGAAAAATGTCTCTACTCCCCCCACCCCTTCATTAAGGTATGGAATCTCTCTGTGATTATCCACGAGGGCAAGGTTTTAGAACATAAATTTATATATATTTTTAATCAAGGGGAATGGGGCTACTACAATACAGCAAGTTCATGAGCACTTGAAAAGGCTTTGCTTGGTCTTAGACAAAATAAACCCGAGACCAGTCGAAGGTACAGAGCAGGAAACAATGAGCTGCTAACATGCGGCTTAAAACACTAAGAACCTTGGTTGGCAAAGAAAAAGTCCAGAGCCCCATTACAGAGATGAGAATGGTACCCCGGGTTTCTGTGTGAGGAGGAGGGCAACACTGGACAAGGTGGAATGTACACCCATTAGTGACGATGGAAATAATCGATTGTGAGAAAGACTGAGTATCAAGGGGGGGAAATTCAGTCTCTTATCTCTTTGGAAGGGACAAAGGAACTTACCTGAGCTTATTTAATGAATTCCCATAGCTAATGGATGTAACCTATCTTGGAAGAAGTTGGCCCAGAATGTCCCTTAGAGGCAAGAATAGCAAGATTTTGTCTTATATATTTTGGACATTTTGTCAGGAGAGACCAGTCCCTGGCGATGGGCATCGTGTGTGGTAAGTGGAGGGGCAGCGAAACAGAGGCAGGCCCTCAAGGAGACGGATGGACACTGTGGCTGCAGCAGTGGGCTCGGGCATGGGAGCAAGGGTGAGGATGGAGCAGGACCGGGCAGGGTTCCTTCTGTTGTGCGCAGAGTTTCTATGAGGCAGAACCGACACCTGGCAACAACAGAATAATACATACGAACCTCTAGATTTTCAGATAACTTTGTGTGACTTGGGATTAGTTGGGAAACATAATTCTTATCTCACATCAACCCCTCTTCCAAACGATAGGGTTGCTATGAGTGGGAATTGACTTGATGGCAGCGAGCTTCGTTTTGGGGAATTTCTCTTACTGGCGGTTTGCCTTTTACGGATTTGCCTCTCTTGTTCCTCCTCCAAATATAAAATAATAAATAAATGAATAAAACAACAACAAAATTCCCCACCTACTGTTTAGCCTTCAATTTAATTAGCTTTTTGAAGTCCAGTCCCTGAACTTGGTGAGGTTAGCCAATTAAAAAGCTAGTCCAGTGCCTTTTGCTGAAAGCTGGTGTATGTGCTAAGCTCTTAATTCCATAACTCATTAAATCCACATCGAGTGTGCTGTCTGTTTTCAGATGTGTCTGTGACTTTTCCCCCTCTTCCAGAGTAATTATTTTACTGACAATTTCACTTTCTCATTCAAGTCTATTAACTCCATGAGAGTTTGACTTCTGAAACCACTCAGGTAGCCCTTGCTCAATAGATGGAGCAAGGAAACATACACCCAGGACATAATAATTTCATTGGGCTTCTCTGTTAACCTTCATTTATTTTAAAATTTAATTTATTTTTCTATAGATTGAAATTTTATTTTGTTTTATTGAAAAGTCATTTTATTGGGGCTCTTACAACTCATAACAATTCATACATCAATTATATCAAGCATCTTTGTACATATGTTGCCATTATTCTTGTCTAGATATTTCTTTCTTTTTAAAATCATTTTATTAGGGGCTCATACAACTATTATCACAATCCATACATACATAAATTGTGTAAAGCACATTTGTACATTCATTGCCCTCTTCATTCTCAAAGCATTTGCTCTCCACTTAAGCTCCTGGCATCAGCTCCTCACTTTCCCCCTCCGTCCCTGCTCCCCGCTTTCATGAACCCTTAATAATTTATAAATTATTATTTTGTCATTTATTTCACTGTCAATGTCTCCCTTCACTCACTTTTCTACTGTCCATCCGCCAGGGAGGAGGTTATATGTAGATCCTTGTAATCGGTTCCCCCTTTTTACCCCAACCTCCATCCACCCTCCCGGTATTGCCACTCTCACCACTAGTCTAAAACGGATCATCCTCTCTGAATTCCCTGTGTTTCCAGTTCCTATCTGTACCAGCATACATCCTCTGGTCTAGCCAGATTTGTAAGGTAGAATTGGGATCATGATAGTGGGGGGAGGAAGCATTTAGGAACTAGAGGAAAGTTGTATGTTTCATCCTTGCTACACTGCACCCTGACTGGCTCGTCTCTGACCCTTCTGTAAGGGGATGTCCAATTGCCTACAGATGGGCTTTGGGTCTCCACTCTGCACTCCCCCCTCATTATTTTGTGTTCTGATGATGCCTGATGCCTGATCCCTTGGACACCTTGTGATCGCACAGGTTGGTGTGCTGCTTCCATGTGGGCTTTGTTGCTTCTGAGCTAGATGGCCGCTTGTTTATCTTTAAGCCTTTAAGACTCCAGACGCTATATCTTTTGATAGCCTGGCATCATCAGCTTTCTTTGCTATATTTGCTTATGCACCCATTTGTCTTCAGTGATTGTATCAGGGAGGTGAGTACTCAATGATATGATTTCTTGTTCTTTGATGCCTGATAACTGATCTCTTTGGCATCTCGTGAGCACGCAGGCTGATATGCTTCTTCCATGTGGGCTTTGTTGCTTCTGACCTAGATGGTCGCTTGTTTACCTTCAAGCCTTTAAGACCCCAGATGCTATATCTTTTGATAGCCAGACACCATCAGCTTTCTTCACCACATTTGCTTATGCACCCGCTTTGTCTTCAGCGATTGTGTCAGGAAAGTGAACATCATGGAATGTCAGTTTAAGAGAAGAAAGTATTCTTGCATTGAGGGAGTACTTGAGTGGAGGCCCAGCATCCATCTGCTACCTTAATACTAAATCTATACATATATGCACAAAATCTATTTTGACATCCTCATATATAAATATATTTACATATGTACATGCCTGTGTTTAGACCTCTATAAATGCCCTTTACCTCCTGGCTCTTTCCTCTATTTCCTTTGACTTTCTTCCTCTTGTCCCACTATCATGCTCAGCCTTCATTTGGGTTTCAGTAACTCCTCTCAGTTACATTACCCTTGATCACGCCCTACCAAGCCTCCTATACCCTCCTCATGACCTATTTGGATCACTTGTTGTTCCCTTGTCCTTGGGTTTGTTAACACCACGACTTTCCCCCCCCAGACCCTCCTTTCCCATGTCCCCCTGGAACTGTCGGTCCTGTTGTTTTCTCCTCCAGATTGTTCATCCAGTCTATCTTATTTAGACAGACCTGCGAAGATAATAACATGCAGAAAAACAAGACAGAGCAAAACCAAGCAACAAAATAAAACAAAACAACACCACCGCCACCAAGCCAATGACAAAACAAAACAAAACACAACAAGAAAGAAAAGCTTGTAGTTAGTTCAAGGACTGTTTGTTGACCTTTTTGAGTGTTTTCCAGTCGAGTCTGTTGGGATGCCAAGGCCTGGCCCCAAAGTCTATTTTTGGTATTCCCTGGGGATTTCGTTGCTCTGTTCCCCTTGATGTTCTGTTCCATGCCCTTAGTGTTTTGCCTCAGTGTTTTGGGATCAGATCGGTTGGAATTCCCACACTGTCTCTAATGTTTTCCCCTGTAGGGATATGGGTCAGTGAGGGATGTAGTGTCCCATAGTGGGGCTGGCCATGGGGTCTCCTCTGTGGATTGGCTGCTCTGAGCGGGAATATCATCCTCATGGGTTGGTGGACCAGAATGTGCTCCACTTTCTCTTCCTCCCCCTTCATTTGCTCCTGGGGGTTCAGATCCCCTCATTTCTTAAGGTTCCATTTTGATTCTAACTTGGCTTTTGTTCTATCCTTTTGCTGCTTGGAAATTCCATCTTTCTGGCAAGAGGTGTTTCAATTATTTTCCATAACAAGGTGACTCCCCCCACCCCATGTTTGCTGCACCCCCTCCCCTTGCACCTTCATCCCGAGAAGCTTTGGCAAGGATTTAGCATTCTGATGTTTGAGTATTAAAGGTTGAATGGCCAGCCCCTGCACTAATGGGTACCAGGATGATGTCAATAGCATTTGGTATCTTTTCCTTAGAAACAAGACCAACAAGGATAGCTCTCGATCAGGAGACACAGCATTGAAGCCAACAAAAGGCATGGATCTGTAACAGCAGGTGCTTTTGTAGTATATGATGGGGTTACTCTCTATGGCTTCACAGAATATTGCATAATTCTTGCAACAGAGAGATGGGGGTTCAGTTTGTCTGAATTTTCATTGTTATGAGAAAGAGCATTAAAGCTAAGCTTCTGTTAATGATAGGGTCCTCCTGGCACGGGTGAGCTGTCCTGTAGCTATGTTTCTCAGCTCATTCTGTACCTAGTTCAAGGGGTTTTTATAAACACCGCCAATGGAATGGCACGTGGCGTGAGAAGACTCCAATAGCTTACATACCCCTCAGAAATAAAAAAGTACAGCACTTTTTAGTGGATTCGTTCATAGCAACCCCCAGAGCATGGAGTAGGACTTCTCCACACAGTTTCTAAGGCTGCTTCCTTTGGCCTTTCGGTTAGCAGCCAAGTGCTCTAACCACTCCACCACCCGGATTTCAGACATTCTAACATGGACTTTGGTAGCTTGAGGGGAAGTACAAGGCTTCCAGGGCATGGGATCTCTTTCAAACCCTCATGCGGTGGTGGTGGTGGCGGTGGTTAGGGGACACTAGCAAGCTCATGTGACACGGAGAAGTGCTCCACGCGGCTCTCTAGGCTGTAGTCTTTATAGGGACAGCTTGCCAGTTTTCTCCGGCGGAACCGCTGGGTGGGTGCAATCCACCAACGTTTCACTTAGCAGCTGAGCGCTTACCCTTTATGGAGCGAGGGCGCCACGCCTTCTCATCTCACTCACGGCCATCCAGTTGATTTCGATTTGATGGTGACCCTATTGAACTGCCCGCGGGGGTTGCGAGACTGTGGGGCTTCACAGGAGTAGCATGTCTCATCTTTCTCCCAGAGAGCAGCCGGGAGGTGTGAGCTGCTGCCCTTCCAGTGAACAGACCAGCCTGTAACCCAACACACAACACCGGGGCTCCTAAGTCGATTTCAGAAACATTAGGTTAAGATACGCAGCAAGATGATTTGGCATCTACCAGACAGTTTGTTTCTGTTTGCTTGCTTTGTCCTGCTGCCCCTATTCCAAGACTGCCTTGCCCAAGCACTGAGCGATGGACACGTGGTGCGAGTCCTATTTCCAGTGTGTCTGCTTCCTCTGGCCTCTACTGAGAGAAACGCTGGGTTCTGCACTTCCAACTTGAGAACATGAAAGCCCCGTTGTTCTTGGCTGCTCCAGCTTTTGCTTCTGAGCCAGCTACACCTTTTATGGATATTTTCTTGAACCGTTTTTCACAGTCTTATAATTACAGCGGGGGTTGCCAAGGTACCCTTTACAGCAGCATCCAACCACGTGTTGCCGGGAGCGGAGCCAATTTCGCTCGTCTGGGAGCCGCTCTGGACTCGCTCGCACTTTACAAGGGGAAGCTACACGCCCTTGACTCCAGCCAGTTTGACTTTTGAAATTTAAAAAAGAGAAGCAAAACAAAGCTCCCAAACCCCACCAAAAGCGCAACCGAACCCACCCAAACAGAAACAAAAACGACTCTCCAGCTACGTGGAACTTGATCTATTGTATCAAGATGAAATAGCGTTGATATCCAGACATAAGTCTTCCTGAGCAACGCGATGGAATGAAAAGGAAGGAAATCGCTTTCAGGGGTGCTTGCAATTTTACGATAACGAAAAAATACACACAATTTGCTCACTTTGTATGTTAGCTCCTCATTTAACGTGTTTAATAACTGCGATGCTTTAGGCTCGAAACAAGATACTCGTTGAAATCCTTCATGCGGGATGTGGTTTTCAAGGCACCAGCTGCTCTAAGATGAGGCTGCCGCTCCTGTAGACATTCCGTCTGGAAACTCCAGGAAATGGTTCTGTTCTGACCTGTATGGAGTTAGGAGTCCGAATCAATTCAGCACCAGTGCGTTTGGGGTTTTAGCTTTGATTTTAGCCAGTGATGCTTAAAAAGGGGGCAGAACTGAGAAGTAGTATTTAAAGCATAGCTCCCTTGATTTTTGTATCTGTGGAAAATGACAACAAATAACTTGACCAGGCGTCTAGTTATTTGAAGGGGCAGAGGTGGGGATGGGGATCCAAATTCGTCCACCACCTTGGAGAAGGAGGAAACAGAAGTCAATTGGAATCTGCTACAGGAGTGGCAAGAGAGAAACGGGACCGAAATTGGGCAAATTGAAGGAAAAATGAAACAGAGGCCAGAATCATGTTATTCTTAAACCTACAAAAGGTCAATGATAAATAATTACAAACTTTAAAATTCAGTAGTGTTTGCATGCTCGCTGGGACTTTTTCATCAGTGGCTCTCCTCGGTTTTCGGGGTTAAAATTGTCCTAGCACATCAATATCGTGGGGCTGTTCTCATTCATTCCCCAAAAAACACGCCACTGGCATTCTGTCCATTCACCTAGTCATTGCTTTTACTCCAGAATACGAGCTTTTTAAAACTGGGTGGTTCCAAAGCAGCCCCTGGAGTGAACGTCATCTGTGAGTCACTTTGAAGTATATTGTCATTTCCTCTGTGCTGATGAATCAATAAGAGAGGCGGAGTTTTCTCCTTTAGCGGTTTCTCTCATCTCTTCGCCTTGGCTACTCACGCAGAACTGGGAGATGTTTTGAATGGAACATGCAAAGCAGGAGATTGAGTTCCGGGGAAAGAAATGGCCATGCTTTCGACTGGTCGAGTAAGACATTCTGCGCCATTTTCATCGAATTGGCTACTTGAGTAGCATTTTCCTGCTGGCTTTCTGAGAGATGGGACCCCCCCTCCCCCTCCCCCTCCCCCTTGAGCAAACTGCAAGGAGGCACACAGCACACTTACTCAGGTGACAGTGGTTTCCATGGTAGCCAGGCCAGCAGGTGCATCTCCCGTGACTGGGTGACAGTCCTCATTCTTGGCTGCACACTGACATACCTGGTTACAGTCCTTCCCATGTGTGCCTGGTGGACACACTGCAGGGAAGAGGAAATGTAAAGCCAATGAATTAAATTTGTCTGTGTAAATATAGCTCTACAAGTGAAAGCAGGGGGACATGTATTAAATAAGACCATTGCCTACAGAAGTGTGCTGCCCTTTGGGACTTAGGTTTCATTAAATTTACTTGGGGATTACTTCACTCTTTGATTTTGTTTTGTTCAGTCAATTGGGGACCGACTGTCAAGGGCCGGCTGCAATTTTCTTGTCACTGAAGAAAATCATAGGGTAATGGCAGGTAAAATCAACTAAAATAATAGTATAATTCACGAGGGACCACATATCTGGATGAAGATTTTTTTTCTTTTCTCTTTTTTGTGGTGCAGCCGATTTTAACTCTCAAGGTTGTTGCTCTCTGCACATGAGTGTGTACTCTGCGCATGTCCCTTGTCAGCCACACTGCTGGGTTTTAGTTATCCCTTTGTAAGGACCATGCAGCAAGATTTCCCCCTCCAATCTCTAACTAATAACATTCTTTTTCATTAAGAAGGAACAGAAGCTTTCTGGGGGTGGTGCAACTTATCACCCAGTCAAGCAGGCCCCTTGAGCTTCATGGTTTTATCTACAAGATGAACAGATTCAGTTAAAGACAACAAGACAAGTTGGTTACTAGGTCTCCCGAGGACCTCAACTTGAACAATCATTTCAGGATCCAGCTTCTCCTCCATCACCCAGGTGTTGTAGCTGTAAAAGATTCCATAGAGGAGAGGTTCTTGATTATTTTGTTCACCACACCCCTGATTTTACTTACTATTCCTGTAAGTTGATAGTGTCACTTATTTAGCTATCTAACTTTAAAAAATTTTTTTCACTGACTATCCTTAACAATACCTCATCAACAAAAAAACATACTCACTGCCATCGAGTCAATTCTGACTCAGATGACCACTCTGTGGATTTCTGAGACTCTATTTATGGGAACAGAAAACCCAGTCCTTTTCCTGATAAGTTCCTTTAAATAAATAAAAAAATTTAAAATGGCAGTATGGTATGTTAGTCAGGGTAGACTAGAGAAACAAATCCACAGAAACTCAAATGTGTATAAGAAAGAGGTTTATATACAAGAGGAATTGGACATTGAGAAAGCATCCCAACCCAGTCCAGTGCAAGCCTCTAAGCCCGATATTAGCCCCTATGTCCGATACCAATCTATAAAGTCCTCTTCCGACTTACGAAACCCATGCAATGATGCTGAGTGCAGGATGATCACAGGCCAGTGGGTAAAAGTCCTTGGATCCAGTGGTTTTGAAGCATCTCAGTGGTGGCAGGGGTCTCCACATGGCTTCTCCAGGTCCATGGTCTGGCTGCATCAGGGTAGGTCCATGTGGCTTTTCCTTAGGGATGCCTCACAGGGAGTCAGGCTTGTATCTTCTCAGAGTGTCTCCCAGGGAGTCAGCAGAGAGAGATAGTGTCTCCCACCTCTAAGAAGGAATACCGGAGTTCCCAGAATTCTCAGGAGAAGGCCATGCCCACACAGAGGCCTCATTGTCTATGTTCTGATTCTACCCCTTGACTCTTAATCTCAAATTGATACACGATTATATAACTACCACACATGGGGAATTCTAGTGCTTTGCTTACTATGAAAAACAGTTGGATGAAACACAGACTGATGAAAAATATGCCACAGGCGACATTTTCCCCTTCCTTTACTCAACTGATCATGCATAAATCTGAAGACGAGAGAAGGAATCTAACTCAGCATTTGAGCAACTATTTGGGATGCCTGCAGTTGGTCTAGATATTCTTTTATCTAAGAATCATAGGAACTGGAAACACAGGGAATCCAGGACGGATGATCCCTTCAGGACCAGTGGTGAGAGTGGCAATACTGGAAGGGGTGGAAAGGGGAGAACCGATTACAAGGATCTGCATGTGATCTCCCTTCTGGGGGATGGACAACAGAAGGGTGGGTAAGGGGAGATGTCGGAAAGTATAAGGTATGACAAAATAATAATTTATAAATTATCAAGCATTCATGAGGAACTGGGGAGCGGGAAGGGAAGGGAAAAAATGAGCTGATTCCGGGGGCTTAAGTGGAGAGCAAATGTTTTGGGAATGATGAGGGCAATGAATATACAGATGTGCTTTACACAATTGATGTATGTATGGATTGTGATAAGAGTTGTATGAGCCCCCAATAAAATGATTAAAATAAAAAAAATCATTGTTCAAAAACTATACTAAAAAGGTGTTCATCATGAACTTGCCAGGTCTACCATAAAGCATGCCTAGCATCACGGCTTGAAAGCTTAAGTTAAATTTGTTAATGAATGGCTAAGCAAGAAGACCTGATCAAGGCATTTCTGAAGTGGCCATCAGTGCTTGCGTGCGATGTTGTCACTCCGCCCAATTCTTGTCAGTAAGCACATGAGGGCAGGCGCCTACATTCTGCTCTGGCATGATTAAAAGGAGCCAGTTATAGCCCCAAATCCTGGCAAACCATCGGAAAAATACAATTACCGTAGGTTTCACAAGAGGCTTCTGGTAACTTTTGAAACCAAGACCTAAAGCCGTTACACATTCTTCCCACCACTGGCTGTGTGACAAGTGGTGCCGGTGTTACATGGGGTCTTCCCCCAGCAAAACCAAACATAAAACACTGTGCTCTAACTAAGCAGAGGTCTTGGTGGTGGAAAGAGTTACCAATTGAGCTGCTAACCTAACAAGTTCAGCCATTTGAAATGACCAGCCACTGCTCCATAGAAAAAATGAGGCTTTCTACTCCAGTCCAGATGTACAGTCTCAGAAAGCCCACAGGGGCATGTCTACTCTATCCAACAGAATCTCTGATTCTCAGATGACTTGATATCTTGGGGGAGGAGATTAATTACACTGGGAAATGTAAATGGCTGTGCTGAACACAATAGTGTTGTGGCATCAATTCCAGGATCCCAGCCTATTTAGCCATTTCACATCTGGAGGCATGGAGCCCACTGGTCCAGGCTGTGAGGGAGGAGATGCTAGGATTGGTCTGGTTTCGGATAGTCACTGTGGACACATAACTGGCTACTTTCTGGGGTGGTGGTGAATCCGTAGTTGTGGTAGTTACATAATCTGTTGTCAATTTGTGACTTAAGAGTGAAGGGGTAGGGTTTAACCTGTCAATCAGATCGCAGCTTGATGACCTCTTTTGGAGGTGCTAAGGCGGTAAATAGCTCGTTGGAAGCAGGCTACAAGCTCACTCTCCCTGGGAGACATTCTGAGAAGACTCATGGAACCACACTGGTGTCCTGAGCTGGAGGAGCCACGTGGAGACCCCTGTCAGCACTGAGATGCTTATAACACCACTGGATCCACAAGACTTCCCACCCACTGGCCTGTGATTTTCTTGAATTCAGCATCATTGCATGTGTTTCATGAGTCTGAAGAGGACTTTATAGATTGGTATCAGACATATGGGCTAATATTGGAGTTATGGACTTAAACTGGACTGGGCTGGGATGTTTGTTCAATGTTCAACTGCTCTTGTATAGACAGCTCTTTCTTGTACACATGTGAGTGTCTATGGATTCGGTTCTCTAGTCTACCCAGACTCACACAATAGTAGAATGCTTGCTTTCCTTGTAGGAGACTCAGATTTGCTTCTCAGCCAGTGCTGTTCGTGTCTAGTCACCTGCTATCTGTCAAGTTGTTATTTCAATGAAGCTTCCAGATTAAGAGGGAACTACCTTGACAATAGCTAACAGCCAGCAGAACATGAACTTTGGGATAAGCTATTCATCATAACCATGACTTCAGACAGGTTAAGCTCTGAAATGCTTGATTTTTTTTTCTGTATAATAGGCTTCACCTATTTTACAGATGGTTATGAAGAATAACACATTGGACGTAGTAATGTATAAAAATCTCATAGTAACCCAATAAAATGTTTCCTTTCTCATGAAACTCCTATGTGCAGGACCAGAATCAATTGTTCAACCACGCTACTGTATGTGAGCAATCCGTGACATGTATTCAGATGGGAAAGTTTTATCTCCTACTTAAATACCACAGCTACAATCTATCTGCTGTTCAGGGAAAATTATTTCTTCAAAATGAAAACAAAACCACAGAGAGAAAGATTGGAACCTTATGTCAGGCTAATGTATCCATATTTTCATTAATTTTCCAGGGTTACGAGACCTCATAAAACCAATCGTAAATGTTAATTCTCCATCCCTGGAAGAACCCAAACACTTCCATAGCTTTGATAATTGAGCTCCAGAGGAATCAAATCCCTCAAAGCTATTAGTAATCAATTCAGGAAAATTGACCTCCTAAACCTCTTCACGTCAGTGTCGCCAATGGGTGTTTAAACACCACTGAGCAGCTCTACCCTTTTATTGCAAGGCAGTAAGATGAAAACTGAGAAATGAAATCATGAAAACACCCTGAATGTTATCCAACATGGGTTTTTGAGAAGCATTGCAATATTCCTTGGATTACATACTCATCATGGAACATGGGCATCAATTGTCACTTAGCTAAAAAATATGATGACTTTGACGCGGACTTCAGAGGAGAGCGAAGTCACTGCAAAGGCTGCTGGTCTCACGAGCTCTTGAGGAGCTAATGAGGAACGAAAGAAACTAGTCTGTTTACGTTGTTGCCTCATCCCATCAGATGAACTACAGTCCAGGGTTCGACTTCGGTCCAGTTGACAGGAGGTATAACACAAAAGCAAACTCACTGCCATCGAGTCCCTGCCCACTCATGGTGGGCCTGTAGGACAAGGTAGAACTGCCCCTGTGGGTCCTGACCCTGTAACTGCTGAAGGAAGTAGAAAGCCCTTTCTCCCAGGGGAGAATTCTGAGATGTACTCATTCCAACAAGAAATATTTCCTGACCTCCTACTGTGTGCCAGGTTCACAATGGCAAGCAAAGTAGAGCAGGGGGCAAAGGGAATCAATATCATTGTGTGAAGTGAAGGGGTAGCTGGCTTCCAGAGGTGATTGCGACGAGGATTCTAGAGACCTTCTTGATATGACTGGGCCATGGAATCATATATGTTAATTATAACTCAAGTTCTAAAGAGACCATCATGATTCTTAAAACCATAGGACTTGTGATAGTGGGGATACAAGTGCAATTATTAAAAACCTTCAAATAAATATCTGATTAAATAATGTGATACATAGTATATATTACACTGCTGTGAAGGGGGACCCCAGTTTGGACTTTGAGGGGCGGAATGCAGGGTGCATACTTCCCTATGTTCTCTCTGAGGAGAACGCTACTTAATAATCTGGGATCCGACAGAACCAGACCCACCGCCATTGAGTCAAGCCCAGTTCATAGCGACCCAGGAGGGCTGAGTAAGAACTTCCCCATTGGGTTTCTGAGACTGTGTTACTGTTGGAAGCAGACCACCACATTTTTCTGCCAGCAAATTGCTCATGGGCTCAAGCTTCCCTATTTTTCGTAATGAAAAAGAATATATAGAGAGTGGTAAGGGAAGGCAAGGAGTCCCCAGGTGGTACAAATAGCTAGTATGCTCAGCTGCTGACTGAAAGAGGTTGGTAGTTCAAGTTCATTAGGAGGTGCCTTGGAAGAAAGGCCTGGTAACCACCTTCCAAAAATCAGCCTTTAAAACCTTTATGGACCCACAGTTCAACTCCACACACGTGAGGCTGTCATGACTCAGGAATGACTTGGTGCAGCAGACGTAAAGGAAAATTACTACTTAAGGGAAGGGGCCAAGGGTCAGGCAAAAGAGCTGGAAGGAGAAAAATTCCAGAAGGAAGACCCAGTCTCATATACCATTGTATATGATGTATGGATAAGTTTCCTAAAGAGTAGGTCACCATGTTGTATTTGAATGTTAGACTCACGTCAAGCTTGCTACTTTAAACACTTTCTGATTCATTTCCTATGGCTGTTATGAATTGACCAAACATGGAATGGCTTTAGAAGAGGAGCAGTGGATCACACAGTGGGAATGCTGATCGCAAGTTCAGCAGGTTGAACCCAACGGCAGCTCCACAGGAGAAAGATGCAGCTGGCTGTCTACTCCCCAACCATTTATCGCTTCAAAACCACAAAGGGGGCAGTTCTGCTCTGTCTCATGGGGCTGCTGTCGATCGGAACCCACATCTTCCGGTCATCACTGTCAGCACACCGCAAGCTTTGTATTCTCAAATGCTTCATGTCTCTTCTGAGACTGTGTTACATAGAGGGTCACGTTCTCAACGAGTGTGTGGTGCACACGTTTGGTTTAGAAATGGCTACAAATACAATTTTAAAAATATCTCAAAACCACGAATACCAAGGATTTAAAATAATCGCTTAGGACTGGATCTAAGGAGAGTATTGAGTCCACCATGACTTTGGAAATGATTTGGGTCTTCTGAGGTGCCTTGGTGATATAGTGGATTACCCACTGGACTGGTGACCAGTTCAAATACATCAGCTGCACCATGGGGGGAAAATGAGAATTTCTATTCCCATGAAGATTTTACAGCATTGGAACCCCACGAGGGCCATTCAATCCCTGCCCCATAGGGTCACAAGGAGCCAGAATCAAGCTGATGGAAGTGAGTTGAAGTTTTATGAGGGGATTCTTGAGAGAAGGTGGGGGCCCAGCAGTTGCTAGGAAACAGCAGAGGAGACCCAGAGCCAGGCACGAAAAGGGGGCCCAGGAAGAAGGGGTGGCAATAAACAGGGAAGCATTCCTTCTCCAAGGCAAAGCTGCGGAGAAATTAGGTCTACCTGTGGATGTGTTCGTCTGGGTACTTTAGAGAAACAAATCCACAGAAACTCATGTATAAGAGATAGTTTTATATAAAGGTTAAGTGCACATCAAGAAAACATCCCAATCCAGTGCTGCCCAAGCCCACAAGTCCATCATTAACCCATTAACTCATATACCTAATGCCAATTCACAAAATCCTGCTCCATCTCACAAAACAGACGCAATGACGCCGACTGCAGGAGGAAAGCTGAGTCAGTGAACGTGTAAACATCTTAGCACTGGCAGGGGTCTCCACACAGCTGCTCCAGCACCCAGGGCTGCATCAGGGTAGGTTCATGTGGCTACTTCTCAGGGAGGTCTTGTAGGAAATGAGCCTTGCCAGCTGAAGCAGGGCCCTGTTAAGGCAGCTGCACCTTGGTGCGACCATCACAAAGCAAGAGACCCGAGAACTAGATAAACGTGAGGCTCACCGAGCCATTTATCTCTCTGCCCTTCAATTAACCCCACGTGTGTTTATCGGCCAGGTTGGCACAATAAACCAACTAACTCATTGGATCACACCAAAGTATTAGATCACAAGCTGCCTGCTCTGCTTAGTGCTCTACACAAGAACATCATGTCCTTGCTTTGTTTTGTGTTTTAAACAATACAAAATGTTAAGGGCTCCCCACGACTGTCTACACAGAACAGGGCTTACTTTTATATGCAATGTTGCCTTCCCAGTAACTTGCCATCGAGTCCATGATGAATCATAGCGAATCTTCAGGACAGGGTAGAGCTGGCCCCATGGGTTTTGAGACTGTATCTCTTGAGGGGAGTAGAAAGCCCATATTTTTCCCTTGGAAGGACTGGTAGTTTCGAACTGCCGACCTTGCGATTAGCAGCCCGGTGCTTAAACACTACGCCACCAGGACTCTGTGCGCTTTCCAGAGCATGTCATTTTGTCCGTGGAGGAGCATGCATTCACAACTTGCCCAGAATGGCATAGCCAGGAGCGAGACCACAGAGTGCTCCGACCACAGAGGTACGTCTGCAGATCCTATCCCCACTCTCTCAGGCCCTGTTATTGAGGGAAGATGGCTAGTGCTTATCTCAAGCTATAGAAACTCTCTGTGTGCAGGGGGGAATGGCTCCCTGGCGATTTCAAATCAGGCCTGCAGACTGAGCTTGAACTTGAAGCCAGCAGTGGAATGCTTACCTCTTGGGGTCACCCAGGGATTCCTCTTTGGGTGGGCAAGATACAGTCATGTCTCTAAGGCTGCAGAGATCACAAGCCTCAAGTATGGGCGAGTTTGTGGTTTCATTTATTAGATAGGACCATCAGCCTGGGAAGTTTAAATTCCAAGTTTCTTGCTTATCAGGTTGACTAATTAGCTATCAAGCCACTGGGACAAGTGGGTTAAAGGGAATGATTTAATTTCAGAGCTGATACCTCTTTCTGGTTAAAAACCACTTTGTACAGACGGATGTAGTTACAAAACCTTAATCGGTAGCCCCGGTGGTCTTTATGCTATTTCTCCATATCGAAGCTGGATTTTGATCTTTGATTGATCATTTTTCATACACTTCATAAAGATACTATAAATACACACAGAAAGTTAAATTAAAAAGGAAAGGAATCTATAACTATTTGATTCCTACATCTCTTTGACCATGATGATGTAAGATGAATAGAGATACTCCGAATGTTTTCGGAGGAAGAAACTTGCTTTTTAATTTGTTGGTTTTCCAGGCATTTGACTGAATTTTCATTGAAAATTGAGGAGTTGGCTTGAGGAAGGGTCTAGCCGTGGTCCTGACAGTTAGAGAGACAGGTTGACTAAGCCGGGCACGCATATATACATCTTAGACCTCACCTACAAATACCACAAGGGGACATTTCTTCTTCTTTTTTGTTTTAATCATTTTGTTGGGGGCTCATAGATCTCGTTGCAAGATACGTGAATACACCCATTGTGTCAAGCACATTTGTGCATTTGTTGCCATCATCCTCAAAACATTTGCTTTTTTGGTATCAGCTTTCTTGGTATGAGTCCTTGGTATCAGTGCCTCCATTTTTGCCCCTCTCTCCCTCACCCACCCACCCTCCCTCATGAACCCTTGGTAATTTATAAATTATTATTATTTTTTTCATGTCTTACACTGATCAATGTCTCCCTTCACCCACTTTTCTGTTTTCTGTCCCCCAGGGGGTTACATTTAGATCATTGTGATCGATTTCCCCTTTCTCCCCCATCTTCCTCTTCCCCTCTTGGTATTACTACTCTCATTATTGGTCCTGAGAGGTTTATCTGTCCTGAATTCCCTGTGTTTCCAGCTCTTATCTGTACCCATGTACATGCCCTGGTCTAACCCAGTTTGTAAGGTAGAGTTGGGATCATGATAGTGCGGAGGAGGAAGCATTAAAGAACTAGAGGAAAATTGTATGTTTCACCGGTGCTACACTGTATGATGGCTGGCTCATCTCTTCCATGTGACCCTTCTGCAAGGGGATGTCCAATTGTCTACACATGGGCTTTGGGTCTACACTGTGCACTCCCCCTCATTCACATTAATATGATTTTTTTCTGGGTCTGTGATGCCTGATACCTGATCACAAGGGAAGATTTCTAATCACATTGTATACTGTGGAGAATTCATAATTACCTTTTCCAAGGTGACTTCTGCCAGGTGACTGATATGTTTCCCTTTTCCACTAAGGACAATTGAACTATCAACCAGGAGACTGAGAGAAACGATTTTTATTATTGTCTTTAAGTATTTTCTCTAACCATTTAATTATTGTCTACAAGTAATATTTCTGGCTGGCAAATTGTAGGAAGTGGCACAGAGAACTCCGACTATGCCTCTCTAAGAGAACACAACGCACAGACTTTCTGCCTGGAAAACCCGACTGCTGCCGTGTGTGACACGGCAGGGAGAAGCTTCTTGTAGGCAAGAAACTAGGAGGCCAGACATGAGGCCGTGCCAAGTTCGCGGGATCACCACTGTGGCGATCACAGACCCAGCTGCCACCCAGACCGTCCCAATCTCCTTGCTGAGCCACATACACGGAAACACGTTGTAGATTGCCCAAGGAAGTGCCTCCCATACCGCCAGTGTAAAAGAGGAAAAGAAAATATGCCATGGCTTGCATGGAGGGCCGAGGGGAAAATTCACAATTTCACCCTGCGTCTCACACGTCGGGGCTGACCTTTTGTGGTGTACCACAGCATATTGCGCCCCGGTCTTTATCAAAGGCCTGGAATCACTGATGTGATAGATCAGCTGTCATCCGCCTGTTCCTCTGAACGTCTTTGTATTAAACTAATGGTCCAGCCGAGCGGCCCGCCTGACAGGCAGGTTATTTATTTGCAATCTGGTAAAGGAACTGACAACTTCATTGTTTTAATTGTTCATTTTTCATAGGTTGATGCATTAGCTCACCCGGGCCTTTGTTCCTCAGTCTAAAATAAACATATGGGAGCCAGGGTATCAAAGTGACTGGGTGCTCCTACAAGTGCAAGAAGCTGGGAGGAGCCTCCACGCAGGCTGGGATTACCAGCAGCCTGAAAGCTGTTGGGATTTTTTTAATGTCTTATCTCTGTTCTGCTTCTTTCCTCTCTTGCAGGAAGACCTATGATGTCAGCCACGGATCTGATTGTTTCCTGACACAATGCTCCTGGTTCTCACAGCCTATTCAAAGAGAAAGGTTGGACTGAGCCTAAGGTCTCCGAGGCTCTGTCAGGGTGGGGGCCTGCCTTGACTGTGCACAAGAATCTCAGAGGCCCGGGAGACCTCGGCTAGCAAGATAGCATCAAAACCAGCGAGGGCCCAACCCTGCGCCACTCAGAATCACTGGGGGTTAGTTTTAGCACAACACAAATAGACCCGTCTCACTCTGGAGATTCTAATTTAGTGAATCTGAAGAAGAGACCAAAAAAGGAGCGGTCTTAAAGAAAATGGTAGGAAAATGGAATTAAACAATATTGGAATTTTTTTCAATAACTTTTTGAAGCCCCTTCCTATATGTATATTTTGAAAATTCTGATATAAGCCCTTGGTTAAAAATGATTGAACAAGTGTCTAGATTATAGGCTAACATCTAATTTATAGATGTGATAGCAAGTGGATTAATCACTTGTCCAAAGTCATGGCTAATGAGTAGCAGTGGTTGGGCTACACTCAGGGTACTGCATCTCGGAGCAGTACCCTTTCACTCTCAACATTGAAGTTCATTCTCCAGCAGACATTGAGATACTCTCAGATGGTGCTACCTACAGATTTTGCATGTAGTGGTTATATGTCAGGCTGCTATCCACAAGGTCAGTAGTTTGAGACCATCAGCCACTCCACGGGAGAAATCAGAGGCCTTCTATTCCTGTAAAGGGTTTGTAGTTTGTCTCAGAAACCCACAATGATGATTCTACCCCGACATTTGGCGTTGCTATGAATCAACTCACTGGTCGTGAGTGTGGTTTTTAACATGACAATTCATCGTGACCTTGTGGGTCAGGATAGAACGGTGCTCCATAGGATTCCCAAAGGTTGATTGCTCGGAAAGTAGATGATCAGGCCTACCTTGTAAGGCGCGCTGGGTTGACTTGGACCACCAACCTTTTGCTTAGCAGCTGATGCGGTAACCATTCACCCCATGCAGGGCTCCAAGGTGAAGCATAGAGTTGACTAGATGTGCTCATCTCAAACGTGGGCCTCTGGAGAGCAGGGAGGAGCAACGCAGTGTCGCGGTAAATAGGGAGGGCGTTCTCGGTAAGTTACTGGTACCCAACTTGCATCAACATTTTACTCCATTCCTTTATATTAAATTTGAGAGTCCCTCTAGGGCAGAGGCAACGTTTCATCATTCTTAATTTGTCTAACACCTGACCTGGAAGTTGCTCAAGAAATGTTTGTTGAATGAAATATGGAAGGAAGGAAACGCCAAAAAGGACAGCCGGGGCAGAGAGAGGGAGGCAGGAAAGGGAAACGAAAGGAGGGATTCTTGTAGTCTAAAATACATACTGTATATACTCGAGTATAAGCTGAGTTTTTCAGCACATTTTTAATGCAGTTTTTGTGGTAAAATTAGGTGCCTTGGCTGATGGTCGGGTCGGCTTATACTCGAGTGTGTACAGTAATTGCATACAAGGTTGACCCCATTCAAAGACAACATCATATGACTCCTTGTATGGGACGCGCATGCATTCCTTTGTTTATTAAACAGTCATTTAACTCTTACTAGGTGAAGGTCCTGTGCTCAGCAGTAGTGACATATAATTGAGTAAGACTAACACCTGCTTTCAAATATCCAACAGACTGATTTGAAGCCAGATGTGTCAACAAACAAACAGAGCAAGCTGGAGAGTGCAACAAAGAGACAAGTAACCAGAGCCTGACCAGGGGACAGGAAAGGATTTTGAGTCTTCTTGAGGGGAAAGAAGGGGGCAAAGATGTCCTTTACGAGGTAGCATCCCAGCCGAGGCTGAAAGCATGAGTGTACTCCTCAGGGAGAAGGAATTGCACGAATGAGTGAAGTCCTCTTTGGAAAGACAAATACATTTACTCCAGTGTAGACGGTTATATTTAGGGACAAGACAGAATATTAGAGGGACATAAATGCCTTGAAAAAAATTAATACACTGAAGGCTTAATCTGCTGAAGAATATAGCGCAACAACGTCATGGTCACACTGGGCACAATGTGTGAATTGCAATGTAGTGGCACCCAGTTGAGAGCCACTCAGACATCTTGGAAAGAGACAAGAACCCAAGCTAAGACTGTATAAGAGATTAAAATGATGAACAATATGAAGAGATATGTTTTAAATGAAATGGAAAAGTATTAGATGAAAATTTTGATGAGCAGGTGTGAGAGAAGAGAGGGAAGCCTCAATTTGTTCTAAATATTCCCTCCACCTGTTGTCAGGTGCCATCAGGTTGGTTCCAACCCATAGTGTGTCCTAGGTTCAACAGAAGGTACCAACCCCCTGTCCTGTGGCATATATATATATATATATATATATATATATATATATCTTGATGGCAATGAGTTTTAAGAGTGATCAAAAAACCAAACCAAACTCACTGCCATTGAGTGGATACCAACTCATAGTGACCCAGTGTGCTCAGGTGGGTTTCCAAGGCTGTAACCCTTTAGGACCGTGAGTATAAAGCCCCATCTTTCTCCCAATCAAAAGACAGGTGACCAAAAAATGAATGAAGGTAAGGGTACCAATGCAGAAGCTGGCATTTTTTGAATACTTGATATGTTTTGGACCTAGCTAAGAACCGTCAATTTGCATTGTCTTATTTCGTAATCAAAACAACCTCAAGACATGATAATTATTATTATTTTTATTTTACAGAGGAAACTAAAGAAATATAAGTTGTTTCCCAAAGGTTGCAGCACCAAAGGCAGTCTTGATAAGCATGTTCTTATACTGCTCCGCAGGAGTTAGTGTTATCAGAGGGAGATCACTCCCTATTGGGTTATAGGCCCTTACAGAAAGATGTCTGCACCATGTCCTCAATTCTTGATTTAAACTTTGACAGTTACTGGTTCCTAGCTGCTTTCCTCTAGGAAAGTTGCCCCATCCCTGAGGGCCATAGTGTGGGGTTGGTCCTTTTTGTAGCAAAACACCTCAATTGATAGACACCTGGTACAGTCTATCTCAGTATCTGTGTTATAATAGATTGACAATCTCTTCTTCAAAACCAACCATGGCTGTCCTCAAAACCCATAGACATGGACGGATGGGAACAGTACACAGAGGATTTTCCTGTCCAGTGCACTGCGGGTGGATCACATGGATCCCACTTGATGCGAGGATTCTCTGCAGTAATCGTGAGAGCCGTTAGTCACATCCACTTAGAACTCACAGGACAGGGAGCAACATGGCAGTCGACACAGGGGGCGGGGGCAGGTTGAGGAAAGGCGAAGTAGTAGGAAAACTCCCTGGAATCCAAGTTACCTGAGTGTGGACGCTTCAGGCCAATTGTGTTAGACTCCTGTAAGTGCTTGAGTAGGACGGTTTACAGACTCTGGATGTAAGAGGAAGTAATAATGAATACTATTTCCTCCTTTTGGAGTTGCCAAGAAAAAAGTACGGATGGATTTTAAAAAACAGTATTCCTAGAGTATTAACTTGGGATAGCCATCCAAAACGAATCCTACCTGAACATATGCATCCACATCAATAGTCAAGTCAATCCAATCAAGAAATGATATTCAAATCTAAGAGCGAAATGGTCGTATCGAACTCTGACCTGAAAAATAGATGTCCTTCAGCCATCCTGAATATTAGTCATGCTTTACCAGTGGAGAAAACGAGAGCAGTAAAAACGCGGATACAGAAATGACAGCTAATGAGACTTCTCGTGATACCATGGAATCAAGCAGCCTTTGCAGAAGAGTCGATGCTTGTCAGTTCAAATCATAGATTCATTTCTTCAGGTTCTGGCTTGTGCCCTTTTCTTAACATGGATATTTAAAAGACAGTTATTGAATACACACTCCTAGGCATTCATTAAAGGTTCACTTATTCAATTTGTAAATATTAATCCAATGCTTTCTCTGTGGCAGGTAGTGGGGCTATTTGGGGAAAAAGTCAAAGTCTAGTGGAACTCAATTTTCATTATTCAAAGTCACGACTTTGAATCCTTTAAGAATAGAAGAATGACAAGCTGCTACAGGAAAATTGGTCTCTAACTTTTATGAATCTCAACCTCAGCTCCTTTAACTGCCAGCTCCCCCAACAAGCCCCATGTCAACGTGTCAGACAATGTTGCCACTTTGCACGAAGCCCCGCCCCTTCTAATGGACAGTTGACTTGGCCAAACGTGAGGGGCTGATAGGAGCTCCTTTACGTTATCAGTGTCTCCTTACACATTGCCCTGAACAAGTCATATTCTTTCTTAATAATTGGAAAGCATTTTCATTAGTGCCCTGGGAATGAGCAGAGGAGCTTTTAATATTATTAAGTCTAGATCAAATCAATCCAGTCTCAATCAGGCTTGGGAGTAATGTTTCTTTAACTAGATTCCCCCTCTTACCGATTATTCACGACTATATTGGTGGCCTTGTTAGAAAACCCTTGACATCTTTGATCAGAGGTGCCAGACACAGGCCACTTTCATACATTTTGCTGACAACCTTTGAACCAAGCTGCCAAGTCAAAGCTTACCATCCAGTGTTCAAATCTGAATGGTGATTCATTGTTTGCAAACAGAGAGACAGATTACCATTGCTAACTTGACCTTAGCCTCTAACTCTGAGTCAAAATGCTTGAAGACCTGGGCATCTTAACTATTGTAAGACATAAATCAAATTACCTTCCACACCACAAAGAAATGAATGGCTGGCATCTTATGAACTGTAAAGTGCAGTGGTTTTCTTTGGAAGATGAAGTTGAGACTGATGACAAAAGACCCCATTACTTAATTGAGTTTAATAAAATATGGAAGAGCAAACTTTGCCATGGTTTCAAAGACTTTGATGAATAAATAGGGTCATGCAGAAAGCTTGTTAGCTGCTGCTTTCTTGGAAGCAGGCTTTTTAAAAAGATGATGTTTGAGACAAGAAAAAAAGGAACTACGTGGGCGCATGGACATTGCTGGCCAGTTTGATCGGCAACCACCTCCAACTAGTGGATTGTATCCTTCCAGTGAGTTTACTGTCAAGATTTAGAGTAAAGGGGGTGAAGAAGGGAGTAAGGGGGCTGCAAGTAGGAAGTCTGTGAACGAGGAAGAGTTTGCTCCAGGAAAGAGAAAGACCTCTGGTGCTGAGGTGGGGAAGGAGCTGAGACCAGGCCAGCTCCGATGATCAAATGCGAGGTTTATAAGCATGTTAAATTTCATCATGTCTTGAATTAGACTCTAATTTTATCAAATGTCGGTGGAACTCAATTGAGGTGGCACGGGTCCAAAATTGAGGAGAAGAAAGACTTGCAGGTTTCAATAATAACAGATCATTTTTGTCTTTGGTATATGACACTGGTTCTACTTTCCTGAGGATTTTTAACTAGAAACTAGAGATGGAATCTCAGATGTTTATGCAATTTAAAAAATTGCTTATGAAATCCAGTCTTTAAAAGAAAGCCACCTTCAAACTGATATAAGGAAGTTGTTCCCATCGAAAAGAGATAACACATAGTCTAATTCCTTAGATTAGAAGACGGTATTCATTCTTTCTGCTTCAGGTCTGGGGACTGGGAGAGGACTCTATCAATCATGTAGTCTAGGGGAGATCACTCTGCCTGCCCTTGAAGTCTTCAGTCACAGGCTCTGATAAACAAAGCCATTGTGGTTCCGAGAATCACTCTCCCACAACCAAAGCACCTTTCAACCTCAACAGCAAATACCCTTGTAGAGGGACCTTCCAGAATGCTCTCTGTGTGAGGCCTTCCAAGATGAGATGAAACAGCCCAGACACAGGGGAGACATCTCCCCTGTTAGTCGTCTACCCAAACCCAAGCCCTTGTGAAACGTGGAGGTCTGAAATGTAGGAGTTTAGGAACGGTGCGCATCGCTGTGGGCCTCCGGCGAAGATGACTTTAGGGAAACGGCACCCCCGTGCCCCTGAGGAGGCTCCTGAAGATATGAGCAGGCCTGACACTCAGCCACGGATGGATTTGGAGTCATTCATGTACCTCTGGCTGTGACCTTATCGTCCTGCTGCCAGAATGCTGGCAGAGACCCGAACATTTCAATTACTCCCCCGTTTGTTTTGCCCATCCTGTCTCGTCTGGTGCTTTCCCTTTTGGACGAACTGAGCTAACTCGCTATATTTGTGTTATGGAGCTGAACCTCTAACATCTTCAAGGTTGGGACAGATCTAGTTTCTTTTCCAAAGTGAAGATAATATAATTGTTTCAAGTAGATAATTTTGCAAGTCCACCTAGCATCAAGTGCAGGGTGTTCCTGATTGGAGTTGCATACTGACTCACCAGGACTTTCTGCATTTTGAATTACAGTTATTCTTCAGAAGAAGGGACGACGTGTCTTGGAAAACTCCACAAATAAAGCTCCTCCCATGCACAGGGCACAGTGGGAGCAGCTCTGTCCGTTCACGACTTCTTTTGGAACCAACACAGCCAGAGAGGCAGGGGGACGTCCCAGTGACGGACTGGCAGCATAACACGTGGAGGAAATCCCAGTGCAAAAAAAGACAAAAGTTTTGTTTGTTTTAAAATGCAGTGCTTATTTCTTTGTATCACGCCCTGTCCTGAGTCGATGTGCACTCACAGCGGCCCTATATTATAGGAGGACAGGGTGGAACTGCCCCTGGGGGTGCCCCAGATTGTACCTCTTCAAGGGAGTAGAAAGCCTCATCTTTCTCCCGAGGAGCAGCTGGTGGTTCCAAACTGCAGACCCTGTGATTAGCAGCCCAATACACAACCACCCTGCCAACAGAGCTCTGTTTTGCCTTTGTATGACTCTACCTTAAAAAAAGAAAAAGCCCACTGCCTTGAGTCACTTATGACTCATAGTGACCATTTATAGAGTTTCTAAGGATATGAATCTTTATGACTGAGGGCATGCTCGTCTTTTTCACCCAGACTGGTTGGCGTGGGGGGAGGGTGTTGAACTGTTGATCTCATAATGAGCTCTCACTGCAGTGAGTCAGTGCTGACTCACAGCACCCCCCTGTAGTGCTTGAGACAGTACCTGCTTATGGGAGTAGAAAGCGCAATCTTTCTTCCTCAGAGCTGCTGGTGGTTTCAAACTGCCAACCATGAGGATTGCAGCCCAACTCATAACCACTGCACCACCATCTTCTTTGGATGGAGACTCCTCAGTCATATTTCTCTTGTAAAGATTATCAGTCTAGGACATTAATAAAGGCAGTTTTATTCTGTCCTTTTTGGTCCCTATGAGTTGGAATCGACTTGGCCATAATATTTCCCGCCCCCCACCCCAGTGTGATGCCAGGCAGGCAGGGGCTGTTTTCTCAAATAGCATTAGCCAGTATCCAATAAAATCCCCAGTCCCAGAAAGACTAGAGAATGGATTTAAACGAATTGTATTCTAATGTTTGAAGGAAGGCTGACATCCACAAACAAACAAAGCAAGCCAACGAATGGCAAGGCCTGGTGATCCCCCGATCTACCCAATGGTTCCTTGTTTGTTCGCAGCCATCTAGCGGGCTCTGCCTCGTAGTGCCCACAGGCACAGTGTGAAGAAATGCTGCAGGACCAGGGTCGTCCCAGATTGAGCTCAGGAATGCGAGCAAGCCTCCAGGGACAAGAAGGTGGTAGCTACCGATGAGGTGCACTGGCCGCGTGGCTGCACAGGGGGTGCACTCGTGGGGAATCAAACTCGAGTTTCCCGCATGGAAGGTGAGCTTTCATCACAGAATCACCGCTGGTCTGGCACGGGATCCTTTCTAATTGCTTTATTCTCTGCAGGTTTATTCTGTTCCCTAGGGTCATGTGCTTGAAAAAGCATCTTCTGCTTCCCTCTCCCTAAGAGCTCCCCCAAAGAGAAGGAAGCTCTCCTTGAATTCGGCCTTCTTTTAACACGCACCCTCCATACCCTGCAAGATAGAGTCCCTTGCTAGTTAGGTTACTGGGGTAAAAAATGCAGGGAGGTTGCAGGTGGGAGGAGGGAGGTGGCTCTCAGCTGGGCTCAATACTAGGTGATCACACACAGATCCTGCCAGTTAACTATTTTTCTAGCTTCGGCCTCTCCCGTGATGGGATAGTTTTGATTCTCATAAGCTATGCATCGCTCTCACCAAATGTCTTCTCTGGGAGGAAAACAAACCAACCAAAAAACCCTCATTGCTTTCCAGTCCATTCAACTCTTAGGGACCCTGCAGGACAGAATAGGGCTGCACTTGTGGGTTTCTGAGGCTGTAATTTTCGCGAGAGTAGAAAGTCTCATATTTCTCCTGTGGAGGGGCTGGGGTATTTGAACTGCTGACCTTGTACCTAGCAACCCAACGAATAAACCACTACTCTGCAGGGGCTCCTGAAATAACAAAAGTGGTACAATAAAGCATCCTTAAAAAAATTCAACTGATCACAATGATCGATGTATAATCATATAACGCTGGGGTGGGGGGAGGAGGGATGAACAACAGAAATGTGGGTGAAGAGAGACAGTGGATGGTGTAAGATATGAAAATCATAATAATTTATCAAGGGTTCATGAGGGTTGGGGAGGGAGGTCAAAAAGGAGATCAGGTAGAAAGAAATGTTTTGAAAATAATGATGGCAACATATGTACAAATGTGCTTGATACAATTGATGTATGGATTGCTATAAGTGCCCCCAATAAAATGATTAAAGAAAAATGAAAAGAAAAGGAAAAAAATCAGAGAGAAGAATATAGATTAAGAGACTCTTTATAAACAAACTAACAAAAGAATATTAGCTGTTCCACGAAAGTGAGTTGAACTGAGCCCTCTGTACTGCCGCATGGACTAATTAGCTGGTATACTCCTTGTCGCTGTATAAATCTATCCTTTTATATGTATATATAAAATTTAACTAGTCCTTGAATGCATTTTTTAACCTGGGAATAAATATTTTTTGCTAGAGAAAAAACTGGATTCTTTAAGTATGGGCATTTGATTCCTTACTAAAATCTAAAAGGAAAGGGTGCGACAGCACAGAATGGAGAGGGAGGAATGGGCAAACCGTGGTCCACATATAATCCCTCCCTCCCCGAAGGGGGACGAACAACAGAAAAGTGGGTGAAGGGAGACAGTGGTCAGTGTAAGACATGAAAAAAAAACAATAATTTATAAATTATCAAGGGCTTGTGAGGGATGGAGGGTGGGGGTGGGGGAAATGAGTTGATACCAAGGGCTCAAGTAGAAAGAATGTTTTGAAAATGATGGAAACATGTACAAATGTATTTGATAATGTATGTACGTATGGATTGTGATCAGAGCTGTCAGAGCCCCCAATGAAATGACTTTTTAAAAGAGAGCGAGAAAAAACAGAAGGAGACTGGGAGAAACAGGCTCAGGGGGTGACGTGAAATTCAGAAAAGAAACGTCCAGTTTCCTTATGGAAATTTTGAAACTAAAGGTCACAATAATGGTGAAGTCAAGAGAACGTTGCCTGAAAATGTGTTCTTTCATCTGTAGAATGGAAATCATAATGACTTCCCGCCACATTTTATGGAGCTTCAGGATAATCGCCGTGTGTTCAAATGCTATCAAAACATTGTGGGATGTGTTCAGTAGATCTCAGATACGTTTAGATGTAGCACCGATTTTTATCACAGGAGACAAGAGCCATGTCAGCTGGCCCAAGGATGTCTTTTCTGGCCTTCCTTACCACTGCTCATTCTTTCTCCATCTTCTAACAAAACATTTCTTTCTTTCTTAAACATTTTATTAGGGACTCATACAACTGTTATCACAAGCCATACATACATCAATTGTATAAAGCACATCTGTACATGCTTTTCCCTAATCATTTTCAAAGCATTTGCTCTCCACTTAAGCCCTTCGCATCAAGTCCTCTTTTTGCCCCCTCCTTACCCACTCCTCCCTCCCTCATGAGCCCTTGATAATTTATAAATTAGTATTTCTAACAAAAAATTTATAAAACAAATAAAAACATAATATTGGGATAATCAATTCATTGTTTGAAAGAAGTTATCTTCAACCGAGAACTTCTGTGACTACTGCCAGAGGCCTCGTCTGTCTCACACCAGATGAGCACAGGTCAGGGTCCCACCCAGCGTTTGCAGGGCCAGGGCTGAAAGGCGACACAGTTCTTGTGAGTGTCAACCAGGCAGCCTTTCTGGGGGAGGAGGAGGCACCGTTTGCAAAATCAAAATGTTTAACGAACAAGCATATGGATCTGTACCTAGGGAGTTCGACTCACAGAGAAACTCTCATCGCTGGGCAAGTCAATCGGTCCAACGAACACTCAGGACAGCCCAGCTTTTGATCATAAAAGACGGAAATCCATCTAAAGATCCAGATCATTTTCAGGGGCAGATGATAGAAATCATATGGAAGGCAGTGTGCGGCCTGAGAAGAAAAGGTGCTCACAGCAGGTAGTGAAACGATGAATTAAGTAAACAAGCCATAAGTGTTTGGCACTATTACATCTGTGTAAAACAAACCAACAAGTATAATGTGGAATGGAGAGGGAGACCCAGCAAATCGAATGTTGGTTATCTGAAGAGTGGGGTGAGACCCGGGAGAATAAACCAACAAAGACGAAACTTTCACTGTACACCCGGCTGCATCCCTGATTTGTAAAAGCTCTTTTTGTTGTATGTATAATATTTGTATGATCGCTATAAACCAACGCTGGAGGAGACCTTGAGATAGTTACCTTTAATTTTTTTTTGAGCCGGGCCGAGTCTCACAAGGTGTAAAGCAGTCATTGCCCTCTAGTGGACAACTGTAGCCTCGCAGTCCCTTCCTACTAGGCAAACCCCCTTCTAAGGAGACTGGTGAGGCCTGGGTAGAATCCCCGGGATGGGCAGCGGGGAAGGAGGTGTGGGCCGCTCTGAGTCCCAGTCAGAAGGGGCGATACCAAAAGGACTGTCTAGAACCTTTTGGAGCAGTGTTTTAGCAGAACTTGATCCTTTTGGTATAAACATCCCTGCTGCAAAAACGTTTTGTCCTAAGCACTCTGTACCTGCAACTTAACATTCTTTGCTAATTGACGCTGATCCTTCCAGCCTGCTTCCATGAGCACTGTTGGCGTTGTCGTTCCCCAGCACAGGGAGCCTCCGTGGGCTGCCCCAGTGGGCCGTCTCCGTGCCCCCCGCCCCGTGGGCCGGGCTCCAGGGTGCTGGGGGCTCCCCTGGGGTCATTGTTCTATGCTCGCTGGTTTTGTGAGCGCGCTGGCATTGCCGCACCAGAGCGCGGTAAGTGGCATTTGTGAATGTACGTGGGTAACCTTTCTGAGAGGAGTAAAGGAAACCAAACTCCCAAACAACGTTAGCTTAGTTACCGAGCATGCAGCAATGCTTCCCTCCCACGGCGAAAGATTTTACCAACAACTGGTGTCATTCATCAAATTATCTGGGAAATACAGCTCTTACAGGATTGGCAAGGACACACGGATTGTTCGCTGAGTAAACCTGGTCATGGCCATGGCTAAGGGTTCTCCTTGGTCTGGTTTGGGCGGAGGTCCAGGCTGAGGGAGGAGGGTGCTCCCGTGAATGACCCCCTACCCTGCTGACACCGCAGTAGCCACTAGAGATTTTTTTTTTTAATAGGTAATATCACAAACTCTATAAAATTCAATGTCCGTTCATGCATTCACGACTTAAAACAAACCTAGGCGCATCTTGTGAAAATCTTGATTGATGATGCATTTTTGGGGTGCAATGCGGCGGGGCGGGCACACGTCACGGAGACGTCCGAGCTCGTTTCTTTGCCGAGAGAGGCTGTTTCCTAGCACGCAGAGAAAAGGTTAAATTCGACTAATCCTAAAAGCTGGGGGCGAATTAAACACCAGGCTTGGCTTACTGAGGATCCTGAACCTGGAGTCTCTATAGGCCGCTGTCACCCGAGAAGCTAGTCCCTGTGTGGGAATAATGAAAGTGCTTATTTTCATGGGCTAATCTAAAACATTTCTAACAAGAGAAAATATTTCACAACTCTATATGGTCATGTCAACCGCCAAATTCCCCGGGCCCGGTCGAAGGCGCTCAGTTTCCTGTCAACGTGCTCTGTGAAGCAGAGCAGTCTGCAAAGCAGCCACTGTGGCCGCTCCCGAGGAGCTAACTGCGGGATTGGAAATGTACCGGCTCTCATTGTAAAACTCCCCAAAGGGCAATTCCAATCGCATTTAGAGCTTCCTATTTACATTGCAGCGGCCATGGCAGCAGTCTGAATGTCACAGTCCGAATCTGGGACCAAATGCTGAGTGTGCTCCGCGGATTCTGTTTCAGAATTGGCTTCACATGAACATATTTTCATCAAGTGAGTGGGGGCGGGGGTGTCACGGGAGAAGTTCAGGTTATGAACTCGGCCCTTCCCTCTTTGTCATCTTGAACAAGGAAACCAGTGTCTTTGCCCTTGCAAAGAAGAAGTTACCACACTCCGTCAACTAGGAACCCGGCCTTTCAAACGCTTCAGCAGAAATGGTACCGCGGGAACAAACCGCTAATAAGTCCAGTTAAATTTCCTGTACCAGTAGGGGCAATTTCATGGAACCAGCCTCAAAAATAGCAACCGCGTGCCCTGAGAGGCAATGTTTTTCTAGGCTGTTAATTATTTTTCTCTGTGAAACTCAGCCCATCATCCTGAGGAGCAATGAATGTCCAGGGACCTGGTTTTTCCCTTCTCATTCTTTATTTTAATGTTTGAATTTACGGGGACCCATTCCTCAGAGTAAATAAAATGCCGCAGTGTCGAACCAACTTCGCTTTTGTATTCTCTCCGCAGCCCCCGCCCCGATTTCACACGTGGTGTACGAGGAGATAATGTTATTCCAAATACACAGCGACACACATGCACACCATCTTAAACGCCGCTTCCAAGCGCCCCCCTCCCCCCAACAGAAGACACCTTGAAAGGGGTCTTTCAGACCAGGCTGGAAGGGCAGGCCAGTCGGGAGGCAGACCAGTCTTACTTGATGTCACCATTAAACTACGGGGCCTTTGAGTTCACCTCTGCCTACTTCAGACCATAAACGATGATATGCCTAGAAATGTATCACAATCTAAGATCTAAATAATTTTTCCTGTCTATTTGGAAGTTGGTTTAAAATAACAGTGTGTGTCTAACAGGGAACTACCAACACTTCTAGGCTCTGGAAACAACAAAAAGAGAAAACCTCTTTATATTGGCCCTGAAATTGTTGGGATTTTTTTGGGAGGTGCGGGGCCTGAGAGATGACGTTGACACCTTTTAGCTAACACTGCCTGTGGAATTGAAGCTCTAATTGCTGCCTTCATCTGCAAACTGACAGAACCCAGCTGGGATTGGGGAGTGTGTGTGTTACCTTCATGAAAGCAGATAGATTCACGAATCTGCCTGAAGAGACTACATCTATCCAGAGCCCATCGGGGGTTCCTGTGGGTAAGCTCTGGGCTACCCCCACCCAGAGGCTCCTTCAGACAAGCTTGGTGACCTGCTTCTGCCCCAAGAACCCAGTGGAGCAGCTCCACTTGTCAACACGCACGGGGTCAGTAGTCACCATGACTCACCGTCAGCTCAACAGAAACTGGTAACAGATTGGCACCTATGAATGCAGATGGAAAAAGGTTATTGTTATTTTACAATCGACCGAGGTAGAAATTTGTTTTTCTAGCAAAACGTGGGACCTGTTCCAACACTCGGAATCAGTTGTGATACGATAATCACAGATTAGCACACCCAGTTGGATAGAAGTAGGGTGAATCTTTTGGGAGACAAAAATCCATTCTGTTAATTCTGCTTCCTGTCAAGCACTCAACCAAACAGGACACGGGGAAAGCAGAAGAGCATTGAACTGAACATGTCAAAATAGACACAGAAAAATAGTTCCTTTCAAAACATCTCCATGTGGCCTTGTGCACTACTCGGTGTCTTTCTGTGTCAGATCATTCGTATAGTTCTCAGCATCATCAAGTCAAGAAAAGTTAGGTGACCGCTCTATCACATCTAGTGGGGATGGTAGAATGATTAAAAAAAATAAGAAAAAGAAAACAAAAGCATAGGTGGAGGAATGGGTTTGGGACCTGGACTAAATCCCAGCTGCGACTTAAGAATGATCAGTTCTTACATTACGGCCCTGCTCGTCACCCGCTCTCATGAAGAGATCGCTGAAGATAAGGGTGCTGAAGCAAAGTGTGGTGAAGAAAGCAGATGGTGCCCAACTATCAACTGGAATAGTGTCTGGGGTCTTCAAGGCTTGTATTCAAACAAGCAGCCATCTAAGCGAGAAGTCAACCAAGTGCATAGGAAAGAAGCACACCAGCTTGTGTGACACAAAGATGACAATTGCAAAATACGAATGTGACGTGGAGAACAGCATCAGAGCTAAAATTATGAACATTCAATTTGTGGAGGGCTATGGGGGACAGCGGGAGCCCCAAACCCATCTGCCGAGGATCTAGTCAGACTGAGCCACTGGCAGATCCACCCTAGCCACAGGCAGGAGTTTCAAATAGCCTTACTATCTATTAGACAGAAACCATTGTGATCTTGATTATGTGGAACGAACTCAACACTTGGCCAGCTGACCTCCCTATAGACTTGACCTGAATTTGTTCTGGGTACAAGTATCTCTTATTGTTTGGTGACAGAAATTTCTTCCCTGGCTCTTTGAATGTTGAAGGGGGTCTTGTCCTTTTATGCATTATTTGTATTTTTGTCTTTGTAGTATTATGATTTTATCCTTACCACTTTAGTGAAATTTTGTTTATTATTGTTTTCTGTTGGATCTCCCAGCTGTTAAGCACAGGAGCGGTGGATGCATAATGATAATAACTGACACAAAGAGATATAGAGAATACAAGGGTGGCGGGTGGGGGATAGGGAGGGGAAGGGGATTTGGGAAGTAAATAATGAAGGCGGGCGGGGACAGGAAGCACTAGAATGGATTGTGGGTACATAACTCATTTAAAAGGTGATGTGTGTGTGTGGGGGATACTCTAAAATTGATGTGTTAAAGACTATATAATTCTCCTTGATAGGCTTGAACAATTTAATTGTGTGATATGTAAATTACATTCCCATAAGCTGTTGGGGGAAAAAATAGAGTCTAGGAGTTGGACTCATCTTACAGGCTTTGGACATGTTATCAGGAGAGACCAGTCCCCAGCAAGGGATATTATGTTTGGTAGAGGATCAGAGAATCTCAATGAGCTGGACTGACACAATGATGGAAAAAATGGCCTCAACCATAAAACACACACACACGCACACACACACACACACACAAATAACCAACAACAAAAGAACACACTTGTGAGGATGGCACTCAACCAGGCATTATTTGGCTCTGTTGTACACAGGGTAGGTGTGGTATTTACATAATCTGTTGTCAATTTGGGTATTAAGAGTGGACGGGTAGAGTTTAGTCTGTCAATTAGGTCGCAGCTTGATGACCTCTTGGAGCTACTAAGGAGATAAATAGCTCTCTGGAGGCAGGCCACAGGCTCACTCCTTGTGAGACATCCCTGTTGAGAAGACACACAGAGAAAGACTGATGGAGCCAGAGAAGCCAAGTGGTGCTTCTACCACCACTGGATCCACAAGACTTCCCACCCACCCACTGGCCTGTGATCTTCCTGCATTCAGCATCATTGTATATGTTTTGTGAGTCTGAAGATGATTTTATAGATTGGTATTGGACATATGGGCTCATGTCGGACTTATGGACTTGATCTAGACTGGGATATTTTCTTAATATACAATTGCTCTTTTATATAAAGCTCTTTCTTATCTACACAGATGAGTGTCTCTAGGAACTTATTTCTCTAGTCTACCCAGACTAATGCAGTTGGTGAATTGGAACTGACTTGCCAGCACCGAACAGCAATGGCAACAAGTAGGAGGAGTTAGACTGGTTGGGGCAAACCGTGTTCTGCTGCTACCACGTGGTTGTAGGTTTGAGTCCACCCTATAGAATCTCAGAAGAAAGGTCCATGATCTACTTCTGAGAAAAGAGCCCTCCTCTGCACTGACACACAGGGATTGTGATCAATCAGAATTAAGCCAATGTCAACTGGTTTTGTTCACATCAGACAGATTCATCTTCTATCATCAGCTGAGCATCCTTCCCACACATTGTGCTGTCACATCTTAGAGACCCTGTGCAACCAACAGTTGGCTCAGAGCGGACAACCTTTAGGAGGAACAGCTTTACCCTGGGGGTACCTCAGGGGACAGAGGTCAAGCACAGCCACACACAACGACCAGACGGAGAAGTCACATCACAGACCTTGCCCTATTTAACCAAGTTCTAAAGTTTCATGCAAGCACAAGGAGGAATCCATTCCAATGTCTCCCGGTTCTCACTGATGCTCTATCCCTAAGTAATCACACGGTTCCAACAGGAAGGAACGATTTAGCCAAGTTGCTCATTATGTTGAAACCACAGTATGTAAGCATTTGAAAATTTGAGAGTGGTCTTTTTAAAACATAAGCCAGATCTCAGCATTCCTTTCCTCAAAGGCCTCCAGTGGAGCCCCCCATTTATTTTGACTGCGTGTTGCACTTCCCCTTTGGCATTTGCCTCGACCCAAAGGCCTCTTGCTGCTTGGAGACTCCCTCACTTTGACTTACACCTTGTCTCCTTAAGCAGGTCCACTCTGACCACCACTCTCTTTATTGCCAGTCCTCTTTCTTCTGCCTTATTCTTCTCCTCACCTCTCGTGTGCTATAAGATGTACATGTTTACTGTGTTCATGTGTCATTCATTTCCCCTTGTCAGAATATAAGCTATAAGAGAGTAATTAATATTCCTGGTCTTGGTCATGGGTGGAGCCCAAGAGCCTAGGTCTCGATGTTGGGTACATACCAATATAAAACAAAGATATCAAGGAAAGATTCATGGCAGAATATTGTGGCAGTTACATAATCAATCTACTGTCAACTCCAGGAAGGGGTGGAGTCTAGCCTGTCAATCCAGTTGCAACTTGATGACCTCATTCAGAGGCATTACGGAGATAAATAACTCACTGGAGGCCAGACATATTCTCCCTCTGCTAATATCAGATTTGTCTTCCTGCTAACAAGACACATGGGGTATGCTGATGGAACCAGAGCTCTGAAGCTGGAGGAGCCACGTGGAGACCCACGCCAGTGCTGAGATTGTCACCACTGAATCCACAAGACTTTCCACCCACTGGCCTGTGATCTTCCTGAATGCAGTGTCATTTCAGGTGTTGTGTGAATCTGAATAGGAATTTACAAACTGGTATTGGACATAGGGGCTAATATCAGACTTATGGACTTGATCTGGACCAGGCTGGGATGCTTTCTCACTATACAATTGTTCTTTGATATAAAGCCCTTTCTCCCACACATATGAGTATCTCTGGATGTGTTTCTCTAATCAACCCAGACTAACACAAATATATCTGAAAAGACAGGCACCCTGTCCCACCCCCTAGGGAAAAAAAGAAAAGAAAATTTCAAAACCTTACCTAGGATCCAAGAAATATAAACAATCATCAAAATACAGTTTCCTTACAAGATCTGACACGAGTTGGTTAACCAGGCAGTGTGGCAGCAGCGCTCACATGACCGGTCCACCTCTTTAGGAGAACAATTTGGCCTTTTTAAACTAAGTTAAAGACGCAAGCATCTTTATGAACCGAGTCCTAATACGAAGGGTATTCAAAAAGTTTGTAGAAAAATGCCATTATAGCTCAATTTGTTTTTTCCACGAACTTTTAAATTCTAAAGAAACCTTATTCTATGTGGGTGCACCAGGAAGCACGCACAGCGGAGGCCGTCGGATGCTGCCAGTGAACTCAGTAATAAAAACACTCTTGATGCCTGAAGGCCTTTAACAGAAAGAAGACGGAAGGTGTGGCATGTTCATGGCACTGCAGACTCTCTCAGTCTTAAAGGAAATGGCTCACAAGACATATGTCAGCACACGCTAACTTGAAAAATAATGTTGAATGGAAAAGCCAGGTGCAGGTTAAGTATAATATGATGTTATTTGTAAATCAAAGATAAAAGCTTTAAGAACATTCTATCAGCTGTTCACTTAATACACTGTTAAGCCCTCGGCTCTACTGAGCGGGCTACAGTTTCTAAAGTCCTTCTGCACGTCCCACCACACTCCAGCTCTCCCTGCGTGTCAAACACTCACTCTCACCAGGGTTCTGACTCTCCGCCAAGTCTGGACGAAGTTCAGCGGCTCTGCCCCGCGTACAAAGAACAGAGTAGGGCCTCTGCACTCTGCTTCCCCGCTGGTTTCGCATAAATAGGCTTGTTTTAGTTGACTGTAAGGAAGGCCGCCCTAAATCTCAACAGTTACACACAATGTTTGCATTAAATAATCTAGGTCATTAGAGTTCAGCCATGACTTGTGTTAAGGGCTGTTTTCATAGACCTTATCTTGTTCCATGCGACATATCACCAGCAACAGGCCGTCATGTCTTCGTTCTCAGAGACAGCCCTCCATTCTGGTGGAAACAGAACCGTGCTGTGGTCCCCAAATGCTGGCTGTCCAATAGCGACCAAGACCTCGCTTTCTCTCCGATACAATCTACATACATATGCAGAGCCCCAAGAATATAAACAGTTAACTCATATGCATTCTAGCATGCCAACAGCTTCGTTTGTTATTTGACACAGGGCAAAACAACATACCAGAATCTGAAGACTCCATACATGCAACCCCTCCCCCTGGCCCCCACTGCATCAATTTGGAAACACTCTGATTTTCATTAAATGCATTACTTAGGGTGGAAATAACCAAGACTCCGCCTGGGCTCACAGAAGACAGCCTTCTGTTTTTACACATGAACATCTTTCACAGTAAACATTGACCACATTAGAGTAGATTGGTCTAGGGCAAAATTATGAAGAAAAGCCTTTTTGCCCATATTTTCCAAGATTAACTAGGCTCCTTCCCTTCCTATAACACTGACCAATTATGGCACTCTCATAGGGTTTGCTTTTAGTTAGTGGTCATCAAACATCATTCCAGGGATTATTAACTTTAGGTAAACAAGCAGCCATCTAGCTCAGAAGCAACAAAGCACACATGGAAGATGCACACCAACACCATGAGGTAGGTGTTGAAGGAATCAGGTATCAGGTATTATCAGAACAAAAAAATCTTATCATAGAGAATGAGGAGGGGAGTGCAGAGTGGAGACCCAAAGTTTGTAGGCCACTGGACATCCCCTTACAGAAGGGTCTTGGGGAGGAGACGGGCCAGTCAGGGTGCGATGTAGCAACGATGAAGCATACAACTTTCCTCTAGTTCCTAAATGCTTCCTCCCCCGCCCCCACTATCATAATCCCAATTCTATTTTACAAATCTGGCTAGACCAGAGGATGTACACTGGTACAGATAGGAACTGGAAACAGGGAATCCAGGGCGGATGATCCCTTCAGGACGAGTGGTGTGAGCGGTGATACTGGGAGGGTGAAGGGAGGATGGGGTAGAAAGGGGGAACTGATTACAAGGATCTACATGTGACCTCCTCCCTGGGGGATGGACAAAAGTGGGTGGATTGAGATGTCTGACAGGGCAAGATATGAGAAAATAATAATTTATACATTTTTCAGGGTTCATGAGGCAAGGGGGAGCGGGGAGGGAGGGGAAAAAGTGTGGAACTGATGCCAGGGGCTTGGGTGGAAAGCAAATGTTTTGGGAATGATGAGGGCAATGAATGGACAAATATGCTTTATACAATTGATGTATGCATGGATTGTGATACGAGTTGTACAAGCCCCTAATAAAACGATTAAAAAAAGACTTAGATGAAGGTTATGTCAAGAAACTATCTTCATATTTTGATACTTTTGTTTAGTAAATATATTTATAATGTAAAAAAATATACAAAAAAAGTCTGTGGCATAGATATATAAAGGCCCGCCTTCGCCCCAGTGAATTCTGTTTAGAGTGTGAATATGGACATCTATCCCAGAATATTCTAATACACATCCTGGAAGATAACCACTGTTTGTGTGTTGTTGTTGATGGGTGTCAAAGAGTCGGTTCTGATCCATAGGAATTATATACACGGCAGAATACAACACTGCCCGGTCCTGTGCCATCTGCACAATTGTTCCGACGCCTGTGCCCATCGGTGCAACCACGGTATCAGCATATCTCCTTGAAGCCTTCCCTCTTTCTGGCCGCCCCTCGACTTTACCAAACATGAGGTCTTGCTCCAGGGACTGGTCTCTCCTGGCAACATGTCCAAAGTATGTAAGATGAAGTCAGCGTAACCACATGGATTTTAGTAGACTTGGAAAGAAGCCACAGAGAAAAACTATCTAAAGTTGGTTGTATCTGTAACATGTTACTAGAAGAAAACTCTACAAGTCACAATGAAACAAAGCAGTGTTGTTTGTTTTCTCAATCTTGGATGCAGGTAGGATAACCAAACAAACTCCTAAACTCACTGCCATCCAGTTGCTTGCCAGTCTTAGAGCCGGAAAAGTGGAGGTCAAGTCCTAGGGCCGGACTGGGAAAAGACAACTTCCCTTGGTCAGACCCGAACCAGCCTTTGTCTCTGTCTTATTCAAGCAGCTAGTTATTGAGCATTCTTCTCATAACAGATTTGAGGGATAAAAAATAGAACTAAAACACAATGTGTGGTTGACATGAGCATCTACAGCCTATATTCTCGAGCTTGAGATTTTTGTAATACATCTTATATCCCCAAGAATCAGACACTCTACAAGTAACTTGCCTATTTTCAGCCACTTCATTCGATGTACACGGTGAAATTTGTGAGATTTTTAAAACAACATCATGAAATCTATTTGGCATTTGTACAAGCTTCACACTTCTGTTTTCTCCCCAACGCGTGGTGCATTAGGAATGCATGTCCGGTGTGCAGGCTCCTTTTCAGATTCTAGGTCTTCATTCAATTTCAGTCTACTTCACTGATGAACAGAGCATCTCCACTATTTGCTGATGCTGGATTTTAATATTTGCATATATGCATTTACTCATGCTTGCTGAAAGTGAGGCGGACTTGAAGCACTTGCTCATAAAGGTCAAGAACAATAGCCTTCAGCAGGGATTAGAATGTAATGTAAAGAAGACCTAAATCCTCACAACTAGACCAATGATCAACAGAAAAGACTGTAGATGTCAAAGACTTTATCTTGTTTGAATCCACAATCAATTTTCATGGAAGCAGCTGTCAAGAAATCAAAGGACCCATTGCATCAGACCAATCTGCTGCACAAGATTGCTTTCCAGTGTGGAAAAGCAAGCTCAGGTGTGCCTGACCCCAGCCAGGGCCTCCTGTGCATATGAAAATTGGACACTGAATGAGGAAGACCAAAGGACTGATGTACTTGAATTATGGTTCTGAAGAAGAACATGGAAAGTACCATGGGCTTCCCAAAGGACAAGCATCTTTCTTGGAAAAAGTACAGCTAGAATGTTCCTTAGAGGTAAGACTTCATCTCATGTGCTTTGCACAAGTTGTCAGGAGAGCCCAGTCCCTGGAAAAAGTCATGGTGCTTGGTAAGGTGTGGGGCAGTGAGAAAGAGGAAGGCCTTCCAGGAAGTGGAAGTGGAAGTGGCCGCAACCCTGGGCTCAGGCATCAGAAGGGTGGTGAGGATGGTGCAGGCCGGCCAGGGCTTCCTTCTTTGGTCGCGGCCTCACTGTGAATCGGAGCTGACCCCTGGCATGTTCACATATACAAGGAAACACTAAAGAGGAAGGGTTGCGACCTGCTGAAAGTCAACCCACACAATCTCAATTAGACATAGTCATCTCACCAGAATCGATCATGGGGGTGGCACAGAACTGGGCGTCATTTCGCTCCACGTCAATGGGGTTCCTATGAACTTCAGGCCAGCGCAACAGCAGCTAACCCACTCACAACTCACCGACACAAAGCCCCGGACTGAATAGCATGCAGACAGACGTTCACAAAGGGGTGCTGAGTTGGAGACCCTTTTCCCCAGAGGTTGCAATCTGGACTGAATTAGAAAGACTGAGTTGCTACTTTTGTTTTTTAAATGTAAAGACACGTAAAAATGGGAATCCGTACTTACAAATTAGAACATTTCACACAAACGATCATTTCTGACTCTTCTTAGGAATATCAAATACCTTGCAGGTAATCAGCATTCCTACCTAGCACAGGAACCTGGGAGGGAGACACATGCTGATAGCGCAGAGAATTGCCGATTCATGTCATTCTTAACACCCTTTGCCACCTGAGCAAGGGGTGGGGAGCGTCTTAATTTTAAACTTCTTTTCTTAAGGCTTTATCTCTGAATAAGTGATCTTCTGCTTAATTTCTACTCAGACTGCTGCCCCCGATACTACTAACCATCCCCAAAGCCTGAAGAGTTTGCTCCTGCTTCAGTTCAGTGCGTCCTTCAGGTGAGAGAGGGAGAACTGACACAGCAGTTGAAGGGGATGGGAATCTTCTCGCCAACGCTCTGTTCCCCTCTACATGGTACCAAACCAAGCCCACTGCCCGCCGTGGGCCCCTGCTCTTAGAAACCCTACAGGACAGAGTAGAAGGGCTTTTTGTAGGGCTGCCGATGCTCTCGAACTTAAGGAAGCCCCAGGCCACACTGTCTCCTATAGAGCGACTGGGGATCACCACTGATCCTTGGGTTAGGAGTCAAGCATGTAGCCCCTGAGCCAGTAGGCTTCCTTCCTGGGGCTCTGGACACTTAACACGCTGGAGTGGCTGCGAATCCAGCCGTCGGTGGCTCCAGTCCACCCAGAGGTGCCTTGGAAGAAAGGACTGGCGGTCTAGTTATGAAAAACCAGCTGTTGGAAATCGAATGGAAGCATTTTGACACACATGGCGCTGCCCAAGTGTTGGCATTAGTTAACAGCAACCATTTGTTGTGGGGTGGTCCTTTCCTGGGAGAGCTTCAGCAACCCGGTAGATAGGAAGGAAGCTGTGGGAACCTTCTCTTTCCTCTCGCAGCAGAGCTTGTTCAGGGATTAGGAACAGCTGCTGCTAAGCGTTTTCCCCACCTAGTTGGCTGCTTTGGCACGTGTAGGGAAGGACTGGTAGGTGTTACTTTACCCAGGACAGATGCAATTGTTTACATCAGAATCACTAGGAGAGCGAGTTAGAACACATTGTTGCAGCTCACCACCAGAGTCTTTGACTCTGTATATGTAGGGGTTCAGAAGAACTCAACTCAATGTGTTCGAGTCCGTTCTGAACCATAGTGAACTTACAGGGCCGTGTAGAACGGCATGGCGGGGTTGGGGTGTGGGGGGTGTGTAGGGTGGGGGTGGGGGGGTTGTTCTGAGACTCCAAGAGGAGCATCTCCCTCCTCCCAGAGCGGCTGGTGGGTTAGAACTGCTGATCTTGAGGTTAGCAGCTCCACACACAGAATCCATTATGCCAACGGGGGCTTGCGGTTTCTAACGAGTTCCTTGGTGATTCCGATGCTGCGGGGCCAGGGACCTCGGCTTGAGAAGCACCTCACTAGAGATACGTCGCGGGACATTTCGGATGGTGCCCTAGGCTGTGAACGCCAGATGATGCAGAACAGGCCCGACAGCCGCCCCTCTAACAAAGGTGTGGAGGACGTGCACTGGGCCGAAAGAAGTTTGCAGCTTCTGTTGCAGCCTGTGTGCTGGCGTCTCCCAGTCGGATCCAAACTGCATTTCCAATTCACCTGTGCTTTGTTAACACAGGGCGAACTAACAAGGACAACAGAGGAATCCCGATCATTATGGTCAATACGAAAGGGAACTTTGCAACCACACGATGGCACTCTAAGCACACAAGTGGCCTTCTCTGGAGTCCAGACGTCTTCTCTGAACCCTTAGTACATTTCAGAGATAATTCTGAAAGCGAAGCATCTGTGATTTTGGGCGTAACAATGAATGGCCCATACAGAATCAATGACGAGTAGTAGTCCGATACCTCTCAGGCAAGCTCGGTCAGAGCTTTCAGACTTTTTACAATGCCTGACAGAGACGTTTTCCCTCCTGCGCAGCTCCGCGGTGTGAAGACAACTTCACAAGAACAAGCAACAGATCATTTCATGCATGAGCTATGCAACAAATTCAGCCCAAAATAACTCCTGCTTCACTTTAGCAAATTACTGTGGGGTGGCAAATTCATTTCTAGACTTTAATCGTTTTTGAAAAGTGAATTTGTCCCCCCACCCCCACCCCCTTGAGCCTTGCTTAATCATAGCTGTTTGCACGCCTAGGTGTTTCTCACAATGGGGTAAAATGGAACGTTCTTAGGTTTGTTTATGTAAGTACATAGTTGGGCTCCTTCTACTGTGAGGTCTTAGGGCGACATTAAACTTTAATGATGAAAGTCTTGTATATTCCTGTAGGGCCAGCTGACTATTCATCTGAAAGGGAGCCCTCGGGGTCTAGGGGATTACACACCTTGGGCTACTAACCCAGAGGTCAGCAGTTTGAAACTACTAGCCAACTAGCCGTTAGGAGGGAGAACAATGAGGCTCTCTATTTCTGCCAACAGTTGCGGTCACAGAAACCCACAGGGGCAGTTCTACCCTCTCCTATGGGATTGCTAGCACCTCAACAGCCCCAGTATAATAGACAACCAAGCTCACTGCTGTCCAGTTGATTCCGACCCATGGCAGCTGTGTGGGACAGGGTCGAAGCAGCCCTGTGGGTTTCTAAGATTTTAACTCGTTATGTGAGTAGAAAACCTCATCTTTCGCCTTTGGAGCAACTGGTAGTTTTGAACTGCTGGACACCCAGAATGTTGCCGACGCCTAACCGCTGCACCACCAGGCTCCTTAGTGGAATAGACGTGATAGAGGACTTTTAGCAGACGGAAGTCCTGTCAAAGTGAAAGACGTGCCTCGCTACTTCACTCCCTGTTCTATAATACAGTATTTCATAATACCAACAGAAATAGCATTTCTGTTATTTCTTGGGGGCAGGGCAGCGGCTTAATAGGAAACGTTAAAAATGCCTTATTTGCATCTTGATAGGGTGCTTCTGGTCACCCGAGCAATCAAAATAAGACCACTGCAAGTGGCGTTATCTACGGATGTCAACAGAAGGAAATAATGAACCTCAGAAAGTCCCTCGCCACTGGATGACTTTCCAGTTTGCTGATAAAGTCTTCCTTTGCCGGAGATGATGGGACCCTAAAATGTCAACGTCAACCCCCCAGGCAAAAGGGGGAAAGAAGAAATGCGTGCAGACGCCACTGCCACCACAGCTGTCCCAGGGCAGGCTCTATTACCAAGCTTATATTTTGACTCGAAGCTTTCCTCTGGGTGCTCTGACCCCCCAACAAGGCTCCCTGCAAAGTACTCCGTGTCAGGAATTCCCCCAGATGCAGAGGTCTGGGGGAAAATGGTATACTAACACAGAAAAAGACATGTCTCCAAATCTAAAGTGATCCCTGGACATGCATCCCGGAGAAGTCATCCAAATGTTATTTTGAGGAGGGGCTATTGCTGTGATGTGGGTGATGCGGGCAGCATGCGTTGCACTCGATGGTCACGCGTGTTGGGTGGAATGCGAGCTCCGAGAGCCTGGCAGCCGGCCGCGCTCCACAGCACAGGCTTCCCCTTCCCAGGTTCCCGCTCCCCAGATCCTCCTTGTGATCCATGAGGCTGCACGCAGTGCTCAGGAGTTCTTATTTGCCCCACATCATTGGGGGTTTTAACCTGCTCTTTCCTGCTGCCGCTGTTTTACATCAACTTACTCAGTTTTAGTTGCTCCTAGAATCTTAAAGATAAGTTTGAGAGGATTTAGAAAATTTACACTCTGGAAAACGTCAGCATAAGCACACATTGAACCTATACAGAGCCACGCTTGTATAAAGTAGGTAACATAGCCCCCGTTTTTGATATAAAGAATTTGAAGCCTGAGAAAAGTCAAGTAACTTGTGCTAGGTTACACTGTCATGCAGAAACAGAGCGAATATTTCTAAGTGACTTGGTCTGATAACTTGAAACCCTGTGCTCTTGATTGCTACCAGGGCCGAGAAGCTTGTCAATCACTATTCTTGTCATCTTCAAAATAGCTACTTTTCTCTCCTTTCATATGAGGATGTCATTTCAATATTCAGACATATATTTCTTTTGTCCAATTATACATCATAGGCAATTTTGTAAAAGTAGATTTTTTAAAGCATAAATGCTACATATTTTTAATACTGACACATATGGTAACATTTAAAGAACACTCGAAGTGATATTTCTATGCATAATATGTATTAGTAATAAGATGTTAGACAGTTATAACTTTACCAAAGGATAATTACTGGGATTACTATAAAAGCTATAATTCTTTTTGACAATTCAATCAGGCTTCATTATCTCAAAAGAATTTAACTTCCATCATTGATTGATTTATTAATTATTTATACTCTGTCTATTTCAAAAAATGGGCTTTAATAACTTACATAAAAGAGAAACTTATAAAATGGAAACATTAAAGTAGGCGTGAAAGAATAAGAGACATTCAATTGAAGGGACAAAGAGATTTGTATCAAAAACCTTAAAGGAAAATCAGTATAACCAGACATGTTTTAGCTATGAATTTTCAGATATCTAACACAAGAAAGTCAATGAATATATAAAAGCACAGAGACAGAAACCAAAAAAGAGATAAAAACTAATTGATAAAAAGTGCTATTGTTTTAAGATGAAAAATATTGTTGTATTTAAAATGAAAACTTACAATACATGTGTGGTGTGAGGTAAGGATCAATATTAATTCTTTTAATATAAATATTCAGTGAACCTAGCATCACTTCTTGAGCAGACTGTCACATTACTCATGACAGTATAGGGTCCACAGGACAATTTATTATGAATGCATTGTCAATCATTCAGTTGGCAATGCTGAAAGTCAAAGTCAAAGTTATTAATTAGAAATGAACTTTCCCTGTGAGAGTGGGTCGTTTGAGGGACATTTTCATTGTGTTCACACAGTCTATTCAACTACACTTGAACCAATAGCACATCATCTTCATTTTAATAGCATTTTCTCGTATTGGAGCCCTGTGGTAGAGTGAGTACTCACGGTGCTGCGAACCAGAGTCAGTCGTCCCAAACAACCAGCTGCTCCAAGGGAGACAGACGATGAGGTTCTCGATCGCTGTCAATAACTACAGTCTCAGAGCCCCCCGGGCAGTTCGACGCTGTGCTACAGGGTTCTTATGAGCAGGCATCAATTTGCCGGCAATGAAAGCATCGAAAGTACTCTAGCTCGGTCTTATTCTGTAAGATTGCCCTTCTTGGTGCTTTGCTTTTTCCAAATAAATACATTTTAGAAGCAGCTCGTCAATGAAACACTACACACAATCATGAGATTGACTGTTCTAGGACGCATGCTCCACATGGGCAGCACTGTTCATTCTCTAGGCCTGCCTCTTTTGTGACTTAAAGGTCACCTCTCAATGTCAGCTCAACTCTGAAGGGACTCGAAGGGCCACAGGTTAGTCTTTAATTTGGTATTGGTAAGTTCAGGGAAAGTACACATTTTTCACCTAATTTATATTTTATACTGTCTAATGCTATATTGCACATGGATCTTTGAAAATGATTCATTTACTGTTTGCTTGTGTGTTAGTCAGGGCAGACTAGAGAAACAAATCCATGGACACACGTAGGTGTATAAGAAAGAGATTTCTATACAAGAGCAATTGAACATTGAGAAAACATCCCAGCCCAGTCCAGATCAAGTCCATAGGTCTGACATTAGCCCATGTGTCTGATCCAATCTAGAAAGACCTCTTCAGACTCATGAAACACTTGTAATGATGCGGAATGTAGAAGATCATAGGCCAGTGGATAGAAAGTCTGGATCCAGTGGCATTGGAAACATCTCAGTGCTGGCAGGGGTCTCTGCATCAGGGTGGGTCCATGTGTCTTGTCAGCTGCTATGTCTCCCAGGGAGTGGCAGAGAGAGAAGTGTCTCCCGCCCCCAAGGAGGAAGTCCCAGATTTCCCAGAATTCTCAGGAGAAGGTCAAGCTATACAGAGGCCTCATTGGTTATGATCTGATTGACAAGCTAGACTCCACCCCTATACTTTTAATCCTCAAGTTGACAAATGATTATATCTACCACAGCTTGTGGCTGGCGGTCAAAAATGCCTGTACTGACTGTTTATTTATACTTATACCTAACATCCAGTACTTTGCTAAAGTGACCCATTCACTCGAATAATATGAAATTTTGTTTAGATTTCCTACACACATAATCATGACATTTATGTATATGGTAATTTTATATCTTTCTTTCAGGTAAATCATCATCTTCTTCTTCTTTTTCACATTTGACTGACCCTCCAGAAAAATGTTGTGTTTCCCTGATCTCAGAAGGATGGTCTCAACATTTTATTCCCATCTATTTGCTCTCAGCATTTCTGTAATTAAAAAAAAATGGACTGAGAAATATTTATTTTCCTCACTTGTGCCAAAAGTGTGTGTGTTTACAATGAGTATTAAATTTCTTCAATATTTTCTGTAATTATTAATATGAGAACACCAGAAAGACGTTTACCTATGTAAAAATTGACTATGCACGCCACCAGCAGTGTTTGCCATAGCAAATTATGCATGACAACGCAAAAAAAGAGCACTGCTGAGCACCTGTGCCCACGGGGAAGCTGCAACTAGACCAAGAGGTGGTCGTTCAGAAAGAATGAGGGGACCCTGCAGGGTTTAAAGTCAGAGAAGGTTTGCATTCGGGCTGGATCCTTTCACCGTATTTATTTAATCTGAGCACATGATTTGCGAGATGGCATTATATGAAGAAGATCTCGGCAGCAGGATTGGAGGAAGCCCTACTAACCACCTGCTATATGCAGATGACACAACTTTGCTGGCTGCCGCTAAGAGAATTCGCAGCACTTATTGATGAAGATCAAGGACCACAGTCTTCAGTATGGATGGCATTCAACGTAGAGAGAACCCAAATCCTTAAAGCTGGACCCAGGAGCAACATCGTGATAAATAGGGAGGAAACTAAAGTTGTTAAGGATTTAATTTCACTTGGATCCACAATCGACACCAGTGAAAGAAGTCAAGAAATCAAACGATAAACTGCATTAGGCAAATCTGCTGCAAACACATAAAACTTCATCCAGTGTGTGTGAAACAGCAATGATATCGCTTTGAGAACTAAGGTAGGCACCAACCAGGGCCATGGCATGTTACACGGCCTCGAGGGCATGTAAAAGCTGGACAAGGAATCTTCCAGAGCAGAGTCCACGCCTTTCAAGTATGATGCTGGAGAAGACTACTGGGGGGGGGGGGGGGGCGGAAATCACGAGCTGCTGCACCATCAACAAATCTGTGTTGGAAGAAATACGGTCAGAATGTTCCTTATGATCAAAGATGGCGAGACTTAGTCTCAGGTGCTTTGGACATGCTATCAGGATGGATCTGTCCCTGGAAAAGGCCATCATGCTTGGTAAAGTAGAGGGTGATTGAAGAAAGGAAGACCTTCAATGAGACGGATTGGCACTGTGGGGGCAAGGCTGGGCTCACACATCAGGGCAGAGTCTTCTTTTGTTGGACAGAGCATTTCTATGAGTCGGAATAAGAGGGAGGGCATTTGTCATGATAAAATCAGTAAGAGGAACGGTGTTCATATTAGGAACAGTGGCATCAGTGATAATCACATAATTGTCACACCAAAGGAACCTATATCCCACAAGACACAGAATTGTTAGAAATCAATGCTAAAAGGCCGAAAACCTGCTTCAAAAAATTGCAAAATGTACTCCCAGGAAGAGAAAATCCAAACGACTAATAAACATATGAAAAAAAAACCCAAAGAGAAAAGTCACTACCAACAAGTCGACTCCCACTCAGCCACTGGGGTTCCTGAAAGAGAAAGAGAGAGAGAGAGAGAGAGAGAGAGAGAGAGAGAGAGAGAGAGAGAGAGAGAGAAGAAAATAGCATAATTTCAAGTGTTTTCAAGAATGGAACAATGAGTGCATTGCTTATTTATAAAAGCACAAACGTACAGGATACTTTAGAAAAATGCTTTGACAGAACCCCAGCAAAGGTAAATATTTGGGTGACATATCATGCAGGCGATGCCCCTTGACCGTACACTCTGTGCAATGGAGCAGCCAAAGAAGCACTCTGGACTGAGAGTGACTCCACTGTGCTAGCCAGCCTCGGACATGGCCCCCAGTGGATCTGCCACATGGTATTTGCACCCTTTGGAAGTCACAGCCTTGGAACAATATTGGTTTATGTAACCAATAGATCATGAAAGAAGAAACTATCGAAGGTCCACAGGTGGCACAAATAGCTTTTGCTCAACTACTAACCTACAAGTTGGCAGTGCAACTCACTCAGTGGCACTGTGAAAGAAAGGCCTGGCAATCTACTGCGGTCAGTATTACAGCCAAAGAAATCATCATGACTCAGAATATATCCAATGGCAATTCTTCGTTTTTAATGATGTGAGATTAGGTGATAAAAGACTACGACTCCTCTCTTCAGTCCTCCTTCTGTTCTCTTGCCCTCAGATCACTCTCCGAAAGAGCCAACTGCCCCGTCAGGAGGAGTCTTCTGAAGCCATCCGTGTGGTGGGGAACAGAAGCTTCCTGCCTAGCGCTCTAACAGTTAATTTAGGAGGAAATCTCTGACTGAGATTGAGTTGGCTGACAGGTTGGGCACAATCTTACCAGAGATCGCTCAAGTAAATTGATCCCAGATTCCTGATCTTCAGAAACTCTGTGAGATCATAACTGTTTGGTGGCTTTTGTCAGCTAATTTGTTGCCAATTTGTGATGCAGTGATATAGATTATGGAGGATTCCTAAAACACTATTCTGAAATGTGAATGGACAGGCCGTGATCACATGCAACATTATAGATGTGTGCTCACAGATATGTTTAGTAAAAGAAACTAGGTAGTAACGAGCTATAAACATTGTAATTCCATTTACCTAAAGCTTGAAAATAGACTAATCTAATCTATAGTGACAAACCAAAACCAAACCAGTCACCGTAGACAGTTGATTCTGATTCATGGTGGCCCCATGATTGTTAGAATAGAGGTGTGCATTTTAAGTGGCTAATATTTTGGAGGTAGAACACCAGAACTTTCTTCCAAAGTATTTCTGGGTGGATTAGAGCCTCCACCCTTTCAGTCAGCAGCAAAGCCTAAACTGAGATCATCACTGAAGAACATCAGTTCATTGCGCTAGAGATCAGGATAGTGGCTACCTTTGCATGAGGGGTAAGAGGACTTTTAGGGGTATGAATAAAATGGCTTTCCGCTTCTGTTTTTAAAAAGGGAATGTTTTCATTTTCTTCATGTAACTTGTGCTTGATAAAAAGACAGGAAAGAAAGAAAAGATCCCAGTGGATGTCAGAACCGACTCTGAAGCCTGTACTTACAGGCGAATAGCCCAAACAAACGGAACAAAAGTATGAAACAAGAGTTGACTAGAGAGTTTCCAAGGACCACTCTAGAAGATCCACTAGAATATTACGCCAAACTGTGCAGGGACTTGGAGATAGAAAACAAAAAAGAAAAGCTCATTCCATGTATCTCCACCTGAAAGAATTTAAGAAAAAATTCAGGTCTCAAGAAGCAAAATGGAAGTATTTCATGGTCAAACTATTAAAGAGTGCAGGAAACATCCAAAGAGCACGGGAGTCATATATACAACGATTGTATCAAAATACTTCGCTAACCACCCATCATTTCAAAAGGGAATGCACGACCAAATAAGAACAATGTTGAAGGAAGAAGTCCAGGATGCATCGGAGCCAGTAGTGAAAACAAGGCTCCAGGACTTGGCAGAATGCCAATCGGGATGGGGCAGCTAGCTGCTGAAGCACTCATTGATCTAGCTAAGAAATCTGGAATGTGGCTGCCTGACCAACCTGCTGGAAGGGATCTGTATTTGTACTCACAGGAACGTAGACGTTATCAGGAAGATCAGAGGCAAAGAGACCCAATAGAGTGAGGATGTTGTCACTAATATCACATGCAAAAGAATTCCTGCTAAAGATACTCCAAAATGGTTACATTACATTGACAGGGAGCTGCCAGAAATTCAAGCCAGACTCCGAAGAAAACATGGCAGGAGGGATATCACTGCTGACGTCAGATGGATCTTGGCTGAAAGCAGAAGATACTCAAAAATGTTTATTTGTGTTTTATTGACTATGCCAAGGCATTTGGCACATGGATCGTAACAAATTATGGATAACATATCAAAGAATGGGAATTGCAGAACACGTCCATGTATGTGCTCATGTGAAACTTGTACACAGACCAAGAGGCAGTTGCACAGGCGGAGCAAGGGAATACTGCATGGGTTAATATAGGAAACGGTGTGTGTCGGGTTGCATTATATCACAATGCTTATTAAATCTTATGCTGAACAAATCATCTGAGAGGCCTGACTCTATGAAGAAGAGGGGAGCATCAAACTACAGAAAGGCTTATCAAGTAAACCATGTGGAGGGGACCCTATCTGACTTTCTATGGTGACCCTCCTGCCACAAGGCACAAATCCAACATGCCACCACCTTCCATCCTTCTTTACCTATTCTGACACTATTCCCCCCATGACTCTCTACTTCTACACCACTGGGCTTGATAATTTATTGCAATACAACATAAAGCTTCTGGGAAGTTAATAGCTTACCACAAGTCAGGATAAGTCCACACTAAGGATACAGTTATTGATTTCTAGCAACACCTCTCCTCAGGCAGCAGCCAACTCTCTCTCCACACTTCAGTCTCTGGGCTAACAGGCTCCTTGGTCTCTGTCCCTGGACCAGGAAGCCTGCCTGCCCTTGATCTCACCTCAGAGTCTCATCGTCTTGGAGCTGCTCCGTTGTTCTGTCTCCTGGTTTCCTGGCCTTGGCTTCTCATCTTGGCCTGACTTCTTTGTTCTGTCCTCTGTACCACAGCCTCTGATGCCTCTGGTCTTGGCCTTCACCACTTCAGACAGAGATCTCAAATAATGCTTTTCTGATGGTCCTGGGGCTTTCTCTCGGTGTCAGAGATACTGCTGATACACAGAAGAGTGACCGTGAGGTGTGATTTTTGTTTCTCAGCAGACAATACCCTGGAGGAAGCAAAGGGTCTGATTTGGTTCATACCCTCTACTAAATTGGAGACGTACTCTCACCTTAATCCATTAGCATAGCAGAGAACTTCCAAGGTGGAACTACAGTCACAGACATATTCTAGAATTATTATACACTACATAAGGAATTATGGCTTCAAGTTCCATATTGATTGCATTCTCACTTATTAACAACCTGCAATATGTGATGACAACCTTGCTTGCTGGAAGCAAAAACGACTGAAAGCATTTATTGATGAAAATCAAAGACTGTATTCTTCAGTTTAGATTGCAACTCAGTACAAAGAAAACCCAAATCCTCACAACTGGATCAACAGACAACATCTTGACAGACCGACAAAAGACTGAAGTTGTCAAGGATTTGAGTTTACTTGGATCCACAATCAATGCTCACAGAAGTGAATAAATCAAATAACATACTGCATTGGGAAAATCTGCTGCACAAGACTTCTTTAAAGTGTTAAAGAGCAAAGATAAAATATTTAGGACTAAGATACACCTGGACAAGCCATAGTGGGTTCAGTGGCCTCACATGCATGTAAAAGTTGGACAGTGAAAGAGGAAGACCAAAGAAGTGATGCATTTGGACTATTGTGTTGGCGAAGAATATTGAAAGGAACACGAACTACCAGAACCAACAAACGCGTCTTAGGAGAAGGGTAACCACATTAGTCCTTAGAAGCAAGGATGACAACAAAACTTTGTCTTAAACACTCTGGGCAGATCAGGAGATACCAGTCCTTAGAAAAAGACATCATGCTTGGTGAAGTGGAGGGTCAATGAAAAAGAGGAAGCTCCTTAATTAGATGGGTTTGCATGGTAGTTGCAACAATGGACTCAAGCTTAAGGCCCAGTTTGTGAATGTCCTAGGACCAGGCATTACCCGTCTTGAGAATGCCATCGTATCCATTTTTCACCCATTTTAAGAGTGCCGTAGGCCAGCTGATCACTTAGTATCCATTTGGAAAATGCCATCGGACCAGCTTGTAAACGCACCCAACACCAACCACTATAATGGTCTAGGCTTTCGCCTGATTTCTGGTTACCTGTACCTATTATTTTGACAAATATTTTCACGATAAAAGCAATTGAGCTGAGAGGGATTACTAAGAGACAGAAAAAGGGTGAGCATGATGGTGGGACAGGAGGAAGGTAAAAGGAAACAGAGGACAGAACTAGAAAGCAAAGCTATAGCTAGAGGCATAAATATAGGTGAATATATATGTAAATATATTAATTCATAAAAATATACTAACCTATGTATATATATTTATATGGCAATACACTGAGGTAGTGGACAGACTTTGGGCCACTGCTCAAGCCCTCCCATGATGCAAGAACACTTTGTTCTAACAACCTGACATTCAGTGATGCTCACTCTTCTGATACAGTCACTGAAGACAAGATGAGTGCATAAGTAAATGTGGTGAAGAAAGCTGATGGTGTCTGGCTATCAAAAGATATAGTATTTGGGGTCTTAAAGGTTTGAGTTAAATAAGCAGCCATCTAGCAGAGAAGCAACAAGCCCACATGGAAGAAGGACACCAGCCTGTGGACAGAATCAGGTAAGAGGCATCAAAACAACAACAACAAATATTGATGAAAATGAGGCAAATTGGAGCTGAGACCCCAAAATCCATCAGTAGACAATAGGACATCCCCCTGGAAGGGAGGGTCAAGCAGGGTGCAGTACAGCACTGATGAAACACACAATATTCCTTTGATTCTTTGAGGCTTCTTCACCCCCCACTATCATGATCCTAGTCCTGCCTTTCAGTTCTGCCTACACCAGAGCAAGTACACTGGTACAGATAACAACACACGGGATCCAGGTCAGATAAACTCCTCAGGAACAGAAATAGGAGTAGCAATACCAGGAGGGTAGTGGGGAAGGTAGAGGGTAGAGGGGAGGAAGGGGGAACTGATCACAGTGATTGATACATACCCTCCCCCTACACCCCCGCTGAGGGGGATGAACAACAGAAATGTGGGTGAAGGGAGACAGCGATCAGTGTAAGATAGGAAAATAATACTAGTAATTTATAATTTATCAAGGACTCATGAGGTTGGGAGGATGGGGAGGGAGGGAAGGAGAAACGAGGAGCTGATACTAAGGGCTCAAATAGAAAGAAAATGTTTAGAAAATGATGATGGCAACATATGTGCAAATATTCTTGGTATAATTGATGTATGGATTATTCTAAGAGCTTTAAGAGGCCCCAATAAAATGATCCTTAAGAAAAAATTATCATGCTATACATGTATGATTCATTAATTTCTCTATATGTGCTTAAATAAACAATTTACCTGAGTTAATAGGGAATGTGCCTTGGGAATTTTTGTATCAGGGTCTTTGAATAATAAAATTAAAATTTGCTTGATTATAGTCTATTAAAAGTACAAATTCACTTTATATATCACTATATCTCATGCTGACTCAATAAAAATCAAGCACAAAATGGCAAATCATTGTACCGTGAAGATGATTCTCTAGGGAATTAAGTAATGAGGTCCCAGCATATAGTTTTCTAATGATCAAATTTAATTCTGAGATAAACTTAGTGGAGTTTCTCTAACTTTAATATGCATAAGCAAAATACCTAAGGGGTTTGCTAAAAGCGGAGCTACATAGCCGCTACTCCCCGAGTGTCTGATTCAGCAGGTCTGATGGACAATCAAGAAAGGAATATTTAAAAAGCACTCTAGTGACAATATTTATAAAATACTTGAATATAAGGATATAGGATTTTTTGCAGGCCTTGGTACAAACTTGAGTGTCTGAACTTCCAAGAGAAATCTTAGTGTAACCGCAAAGACACAAGGTCAACCAAACCACCGACCGAACAGAAAGGCCAGAGCAGTTGCCATTGAGTCAAATCTAACTCCCGACAACTCCACGTGTGCCAGGGTCAAACTTCACAGGGTTTTCAATGGTGCTGACCTTCCAGAAGCAGATCACTAGGGTTTTATTTTAAGGAACCTGGTAGATTTTATCACCAATTTTGGGGGGCGGGGGTTAGCAGCTGGGTGCCTAGCTATTTGCACCACTACCAGGTCATTATGGGTGCCAATCAAGTTGATGGCAGAGAGGGACTTCATATACACATGGTGATGACACTTTAGACCATTGAAAGAGAGAGTAAATAATAAAGTCTAAATAGAAAAGAAAAAAGAAATTTAAAAAAAGTCTAAATAGACATACTCACTGTTTAAATATCTTTGGATAACTAAAATGTCGTGAACCGAAAAGAACAACATACTTGTTCATTCAAATATGCAACCTCTATGGCAAGTAGAGGGGCTATCTATAAACGATATACTCTTGTATAATTACATGTTATTAGAATATAGCCAATCGAATATGGAAATTATCAGATAATATAATTAATTTCACGCACAAGCAAAACATTGCCAAAGATAATTGAAAAGCGCTTGAAGATGTGCATAGGAAGCTTCCAGAAAAGACTGGAAAAAATCTTAATAGATTTGTTCAAAAAAAAAAAAAAAGAAAGAGAAAGAAAAAAGAAAGCTTCCAGAAATCCATGCTGGATTCACAAGAGGATGTGCTTTGCAGAATAGCATTGCTGATGCCAGGTGGCGATCTTGGCTGAGAGGGGAGAACACCAGAAAATTGTTTACTTGTGTTTTATCGCTGAAGCAAAGTTGTTGATGTGGATATGGATAACACTGTGGATAATATTGTGATGAATAAAAATTCCAGAACAATTTGTCGTGCATATGCCGAATCTCTACCTAGACCAAGAACAGTGGCTCAAACAGAACAAGAGGATACAGTGTGTGTTTTAAATTCAGATTAAGTGTGTGTCCAATTGTGCACGCTCATTGGAGTTAATCAATCTGTAAGCTGAGCAAATACTCTGAGGAGCTGCACTGTATGAACAAGAATGTGGGGTTTGGGCACAGAGGCGGCCTCAGTGCGATGTGCTTGGTCGTCCTGCCTCTGGGTTCATCCAACGCTAGTCGCTTCACCATGCCACCCAAGTTTGACGCCAGTGAGATCATCCCAAGATCGGCCCCCTGAGTTTGTCTCCACCAAAGGTTGGTGATGGCATTGCCAAAGCAAGCAGTGACTGGAGGGGGCTAGGGGTTACCGTGAAACTGACCATTCAGAACAGACAAGCCAAGATTGAAAGAGGAGAAGAAGAAGAAGGTGGTATTAGGACTGGAGAAAGATTAACAGCCTGTCATATGCAGATGACACAATCTTGCTTGCTGAAGGTGAAGAGGCTCTGAAGCACTTATTCTCGACGATAAAAGTCTGGAAGCCATTCATTTTCGGTGACCCTGCTGGCATTTGAAATACCAGTGGCTAAGCTTCCAGCACCATACAGGCCATCAGAGTATGGCTGACTGACAGACAAGTGGTGGAGGTATAAAATGAACTATCCCTAAGTGGGAATGGTGAGGGTGGGGGCGGGGTGTGTGTCTCAGGACCATCAAAAAAGAAGAGCAAGGAATACAGCATGTCCTGTGCTCTCCAGACCCCTGCATCCAACTTCTCCCATCTAGACGACAGAGAGGGGAGTGACATCAGAGGAGTAACCGAGGAGCAATGTCGTAAAACAAGAGGTCAAGATGGTGGGCTTCCCGGAGCAAATAAAGCCGAGTGCTTTCAGGCAGTGCTGACGAGGCTGTGCTCCCAAGGGCTCCTGTGGAAGAGAGGCCAAGAACAAGACTGGGGGGGGGCAAAAGAGCGGCATTCTTCACAACTCTGCTTCTACCGTGTTAACCTTTCTAATAAAGAACCAAACTCACTGCCATTGAGTTGGTGCCGACTCATAGCAACCCCATAGGACAGGCTAGAACGGCGCCTGTGAGTTTTTTTTGAGACTGCAACGGTTTATGGGAGTGGAAAGCCTGGTTTGCTCCCAAGGAGTGTCTGGTGCAATCAAACTGCTGACCTTGCAATTACAGCCCAACATATAACTACTCCACTCTCAGGGCTCCCGACAACTTCCCTAATAAGCCCCATCATTTTGAGTATTCCCCGTGGGTTCTATGTGGCCGCTGTAGCATATTATCAAACCCAACAGAGAAGTAGAACACGGAGGGAGAGATGGCTGATGTTTTAGAATGGGTAAAGAAGTTTGGACAATTGAAACCCATCTGACCTTGCTTCAGAGAAATTGTCCTTGGGCTGATGTGTCCTTGGACTCTCCTTCCCTCTGGTGAAGCCAGAGGAGGGCAGGCTCCGGCGCCACACCGTTCTTTCATTGTGAGGACGGGGCAGCCTTCTGTCTTGTACATGGGTCATAACCAGCCAGATAGTAAATATCAGTCCCTCCTGGGAACACACACTTGGGTTGCAGTTTAAACAGCTCACTTTAAATCCTTGCTCAACCACAAAGACAAATAAACAAACCAAAATTTCCATCCGATCATGCTGGAGTCTCCAGAATTTATCTGTTCCTCGGTTGTGTCCTTCACAACGACTGACTAGGATATGACAGGGACAATAGGATTCTGACGTGGAGGGACACTAAGTCATGGCTCTTGGAAGACAACTATCCAAATAAGCTACTTCCATGGAAATTCACTCACAATAGAATAAACGCAGCACAAGAGCAACCCTGAAGACCGATTACAAGATGGGGAGGTAGGCTTCCTTACCAAGGGGCTTGGTCTGAAACGGTTCAAGAGCCGTCAGTAAATTGTCAAAGGTGCCCTGCGATCATTAGGAGTCAGAATCGACTCCTCAGCAGGTTTTGTTTGTTTTACAATGATCGCTGTTAAAAGTAGTCCTGGAAATAATGGACAGCAGTAATAAGCCATGGGAAGCAACAGAAGCAGGCATACCATTTACTGTATCAAATGGGTTTATTCCCCCCCTGTACTCCCCTCTTAAGAATACGAGCCCCAAAGTGAGAGCTGAGTCTAGATTTATGAAGTAAGTGAAAAAAGAGGAGGTCCTGCCTTTTCGCGCACACCAGCAGCTCTGTAATCATCCAGTAGCTTGCTGGGGAGTGCGTATGGCTACCTCTGTGTTCTGTACATTAGCTGGGCCTTTTGGTGCTTATTAAATTCTAAATAGGGATGACAACACCACAACCCGGAGAGGATTATAAATGTAGCTGCCCCAGGTGCAGAATTATGGGCTGCATTTGAGCCCCCTAGGGTTCAGCCTATGGATTTTCAGCAGAACTACCAGGTGCAGGGAAGCACACACATACTTATTAACATTCTCCCCGAGACTTCTTTCCACAGAGTTGCTCTTTGGTCCCAGTCAGGTGGGGGTCACCTCCTCCTGTGGCCAGTGACACTTAGACTAATCAGAAGCCCCAGAAAATAGTCACAGGGTCACACCTTCCGTAATAAAGAACAACAAAGACACTGGTAGAGTGGAGTAGGAATATAGGGAGATAGCTAGGTAAATAAAGACGGAAGGCTTTTAGAACATGCTATTATAAAAATCAAAGCTTTTTCAAAGAGAGAGAAATTATATCAATGTAAAACATTTATAGAACTACTCTGACTAATGTATAGAACAATGCTCCATATTGTATAACACATGCTATAAAAGTACACTGATAAGGAGCTATCTAGTAATTTTTCTCAATGCTAGCAGATAACTCCAAGGAGGGCTACAAATCATTTCAAGGCCCCGATCTCTCTTTTGACCTATTGGGCTCATCATTGTGGTTCTTGAATGCGTCCTTTCTCAACCTGGGAAAACTCTTGGGGCGGCCTAAAGGTTGAAAATGGCATCAGTTCTTCAGCCAACCCTACCTGCTTGCCCTTGGCCATGTGACCTTTCAGCAACTCACTTCCAGTAGAGAAGTTTATCCTTTTACCCTTTGAATCTCGGTTGATCGTACTTTAGCTAACGGACAGCAAAAGTCTTGGTGGTGTTGTCCAAGATTAGCTCTTAGGAAGTCATCTTAGACTTGCCAGCCACACCTGACAAGCCAGTGCACCACAAGAACGTGATGAGAGAGTCCACGAGATCATGGCCTCGACCAGCAGAGCCGTGCATCCAGCCAGCACTCTGACTGATATGTTGTCTGTTTAAGTAAAGGATTGTCTAAAAAAAGCCTTTTTTTGTCCTTGATTGTCACCACTGATTTACCATCTCATGTGACGCTTTAGTCTTTAGTACTCCTTTTGGTTATTGTCAGTAATGACTAGACATACAAGCTTTCAGGGTAACACTGAAAGTCTGGTCCTAACCACAAGGGCACTATCTCATGCCATTGAGTTTCTGTATTAGAACTCAAACCCAGATTGGAAATTGATAGTGGTAACAATAGTACAATACTGCTCGATGTGACTGAACTATGGGATGATATGATGTCTGTATTAGCTCCCAATAAAGTGGTTTTGGGGGAAAAATCCTTACAACTGGACTAATCAACAACATGATAAACGGAGGAAAAAAATTCAAGAGAGAGAAAAAAATCAGAGCCACTGTCCCTGAGTCAATTCTGATGTCTTGCACCTCCATAGGACCGATGAGAACTGCTCCCTAGGGGTCCAGAGACTGTCCACCTTTAGTGAATCCAATAGCTGCTTCTTTGTCCTGTCGAGCGGCTAGTGGGTTTGAACCACAGACCTTGTGGTTAGCCGCCCGACACTTGTGGTTAGCCGCCTGACACTGTGCCACAGAGGCTCCTACTGTGTTAGAAAAGGCAGTTCAAAGAGGCGGCAGCCCTTACGAGAAAGCAGTGGGAAGATGAAAAGAGAACCAGGCATGGGGTGACTGCAGACCTGAATGAAAAGTAGGTTGCATCGTGAATAGGCAAACCCTCTACTAACTTTTTCATCCTCAATTGGCACTTTGAACCAAAATCAACCTCAAAAGTTCAAGATGAATGGAGTCAGAAGAATGACTAGTGTCTTGCAATCACCATGGGCGGGTGCCAACTGTGACCACCGGTCTGAGGCTACTCGGTAAGGGCACAAACACAAATATCCGAAGACTATTTATTCCTCAGAACTGAGCTCTGGTTGCTGAGCAGGCTGTTCCAGTCAAAGAAATCTTTAAATAACCTGGTATTCAATACATTGTATACTTGAATTCAAAGGATAAAAGAAACTCTATAATACTATTACCAGGAGGAGGCTCAGAGTACCAAGCCTCTCCACCCCTCAGTTCTTGGTCTGCTCTCACGGAAGATTTCAGGCCAGGGAAAAAATTTCGATGAGTTAGTTAAAAGGATTGAACAGAGAGAGTAAGCTTATTGGCAAGGATACTTTGGAAAAGAAGCCAAAGGGCCCTTAGCTAGTCTACAGGGCCCTGCAGAATGTAGAGCCGAAGCCTGTAATAGGCTAATGGGGCCCGCCCACCAGAGGCTGGCTTTTGCGTGGGTCTTCGGCTATTGGCTGGTCCTCTGTAGTGTAGCTCCTTTTCTCAGGTCACTCGAGACTTCATGCTGTACCCGGGTGTCACACCCCAAATCCAAGAGTCTATCCAGTCATTGGATAGGAGCGCTGGGGTATACTGGTTACACACATGTGGTCAGCAATTCCAAACCACCAGCAGCTCCAACGAGGAAGGCTGGCTTTTGTACTCCCGTCAGCGGGTACAGTAATGGAAACCTACAAGGGGTCACTGTGCGTCACCACTGACGGGATGGCAGTGAGAACGAGGGTGATCTGGTTCTTGTGGGGGTGTGGTGTGAATCGCTTGTCTCTTTCCACCCAGCCGTCACCATCTCTGGTCTCTTTCTTTGTGTTGGTGAGGAGATGTCTGTATGGGAATGGGGTCCCCACCTCTTTTGGTTACAGTTGCTGCCAGATTCATGCCAGCACCATCTCTTCTCCCTTGGCTGCATGCTAGCTACCTCACAAGACTCACCCCAGAATTTTAGGAGCACGCGGATACTCAGGACATATTGGAAAACCTACAATTTCGAAGAGATCCAAAAATGCCATTCAAAAGTCAAACCCCAAACATTTCTATTCCCTTTGTTCCTGAAGATTTCCTGTGGTCTAAGCCTCTTTGTATGTGTGTGTGTGTGTGTGTGTGTCCTGGTGGAGGGGAGGAGGAGGGGGGTGCAGACAGCTACTACTACTACTACATTTAAATGCTGTCATTTCCCCCCATGACCTACTCCCCAAATACCAGCATCACTAGTTGCAAAGAAACACAAAATTTAAATGAGAATGAATTTCACACTTGAGGCCAACAGGCAGCTTTACATTTGGATATGACATTCAGAGCTGTGTAAAAATACTACTTTGCATAAGAGTATTGAACGCTTTGCTTTGGAAACCAAATCGTATTCCATGTGCCAGGACCAAGGGAAAGATGCAGTGCTGACTGGCAAAGTCTTTAATTCCATTTCCAGAGTTCCAAGGAGTTATATTCTTCCAAAGGGTTTTTCTTTTAAACAAAGAAAGAAAGGAAACCTGTAAACTCTGGGGGATAGATTTTGAAGTACCTGCCACGAGAGAAATAAACCCTTGGAAAGACAGAAAAACTATAATTTTCCCTGAATAGATAAGGAAACTGACTATATAAATGTGCACTATCATGCTAAATAGCATAGCAGAGTTCACTGGATTATCTTTCTCTCTTTTTAAATGTTGGCTCTTGGACACAGCAGCTGAATATTTAAGAAATTGTCATAATAATAGTTACTCCTTATTGAGAGGCTATCCTGTAAAGACTTGTGTAATTGTTTTATACACTGACCTTAATTGCCAAGTACTATTGTTATTCCTGTTTAAAAGATGAGGGAAACGAAAGAAAACATTATAAACAATTTAACCAGAGATTACATTTGAACACATTCATGATTTAAATGAATAGTTTTCATTTAGACAACCTTAATGGTATTTCATTTCCACGTTCATCCTTATTCACTTGGGGCTGACTGTATAAGCACATCTAAGTCAGAATTATTTAAGAAACAAAAGAGGATTTAGCTAGCCTTTTTCTTTTTTGTTTTTTTGTCCCCATGCTCTTTAACTTATAATTCTTAGGTTTCTCTAGTCTTTATTTAGATATCTATTTTTCATGTATCTTCTTATTCCTATACTCTTCCTCAATAAAATCACAGTTATTTGCGTTCTAAGCAAACAACGCGTAGATCTTCAACAAGTGGAGATTGTGGAATGGATACCACCCAAACACTGTGTTCTTCCAGCTGTCTGCCCGTTTTACTCCCTCTGCATGATTGAGCATCCTTGCTGCACCTGGCTTCAAATTTCAATTTTTATCTGGTTTGCATGATCTCATTTTCTCTCTTCTAATATAACTTCTGGTAGTTCACTACCCTATCTTAGCATTTGGTTATATCTCCCCCTGAGCTCCCATGTGATGCCTCACTTTATTCTCTCTAGTACAGCCCCAGGCCATGTATGATGCAACTCATCTCGATGAATCTGAATAATTCTATAACCAACATATGTTCTTAAGGGTCAACCTTAGGGAGGACCATCTCAGTGGTCTCTGGCTGATGCGCCAGAGTATCAATCGAATATACAGAAGGTGAAGGGATATACATCTTCTCTTGAGAACATCTGCTTTCCCCACATTTCTTTACCAGTGCATGCATGGAAGAAGGGACCTTACTGAGGCAATGAGTGGCGAAATGCATGGCGACTGCCTGAAAGGTTTGAACGCACACTGCTTCCCGGGGGAAAGAAGTAGGGGTGCTCTGCTTGCAGGAAGATTAGTCACACCCTGGGAACCCCGATGGGGCAGTCCTACTCTGTCCTACAAGGTAACTCTGTGTTGGAATTGACTCAAAAGTGTGAGTTTCATGCATACTGTCGTTGCCTTCTAACTTAATTAGAGTTAATATTTCTATGCATGTGTTCTAACAAATAAGAGCTTATCATTTGTGAAGAAGTCAGAACATCTTGTGCTATGAATTCTTGAAAAAAATAGATGCATTTTAATTCACATAACTAAAAAAAATCAAACTCCTATACCTCAAAGCTGATGCATAATTAAGTTTTAATGAGTTAATATTCTTTAATGTTTTTAAATACCTTGCTTATTAAGGATAAAATTATGAAAAAATATATGAAAAAATTTAAAATGAGCCGTGAACATCTTGGTGGGCTAGTTTACTGACTATCTTGTCAGGTGGATCGTGCACCCGAACACTCAGTGTGTAAGGCTCCACCTCTTTGAAATCCCTTGGCTTTTGTAAAACTGAGCAGGGCACTCTGAAAACTGCTTGTCCCTAACCTCGCCTTTCAGATGTTCGCAAGAAGGATGATCCGACTCTTCGTTTGCAAACATCTTTAACAGATGAGGACACAGCGTCACAAAGCCACGAGAGTCCAACATGAAGACTTCACATTAGATGCCATAAAGAAGTCATAGCTCAAGGGGGGTGAGGCTCCTGATGAGATTAAATACAAACGAGAGTCTGCTTCTTTCCTAGTTCAATGCCACTCTGATAATGTCTTCACTTAGACAATCTTCCTAGATGCGAAAAAGTGCTCTGGCAAGCCTAAACTCTTACACGTGGTTTTCATTATGAGGTCATTAGTAGAAGTGGTAATCAGACGACTTGTCTGAAAACCCAACCAAACCCACTGCCAAAGTCATCGCGACTCATAGCGAACTTATTGGGTTTCCAAGGCTGTGGTTCTTTACGGAGCAACCTGCCACATCTTTCTCCCCCAGAGTGGCTGGTGGGTTTGAACCCCAAGTGTCAAGTACCACCCGGGCTGGTGAATTTAATCAGAGACATTCTCTAAAGAAATGCCAACTTCTGTGCATGCTGTAGCTAGACAGGTCACTACTGTTGTCTTGAACTTCAATAAAAAATTAGCAAGCACCATTGAAATATGCCAGGGCTATAGTTCAGATTCTATCATGTCATCTGGGAGGCCTCGTGCTGTAGTAGGGTACTCTACAGGAAGGGCTGCTGACCGCGAGGTTGGAAGCTCCAAACCACCAGCCACTCCGCAGGAGAAAGATGAGGCTTTCTACTCCCATAAAGAGTTATAGTCTCAGAAACCACAAGGGAAGTTCAGCTCTTTCTCTGGGGTGGGTAATGGTTGGAAGTGACTCAGCGGCAGTAGGTGTGGGTTTTGGCTATCATGGCATAAAACATCCTTCCTGCAGTCACGAGCACAAGTAATCCTTGTGGGAACACACAGAATATTTCCATGAAATAGCAGGGCTTCTTCCTCAAGGTTTGGAAAGTTTCAGGTTGGTTTTCCAAAGCCCATTAATTATGTGGAGAGTCACACAAAGGCAGACATCCGGGAAGTCTGTGTTCTTTGCTGCAGTGAAAGGCAGGTGTATTAAGCGGTCTGCAGGCATCCTACCCTCTCCTCTCCACACTCAGACCGTTGATGAATGACGGCACAGAAAGCAGGAAGATCCACGGAATCTTAAAATAGCAGAAGAACACCCCCCTACTCCACCTGTTTCTCGGGTCTGTCATTTTTATAGGGAACTAAATAAAAGAAAGAGAGAAAAGAAAGCAAATGTAAGCCACTATCTCAGCCTGAGCACCACTATTGTCTCTGAAGCGAACAGGCAGTTATTCCAACTTGAAAATAACTATTATGATCAATCAGGCATTTAAAACCGAGCTGCTTCAAGCTGTTTGGAAATTGATTAAATGCACATATTTCATATGATTTTTTTCTCTTTATATTCTATCTCTTTCAGGGCCCAGGAGATAGAAATTATCTCTCCTCTGCTGTCTTTTAAAGAAGGAGCTATGTTAGGAAGCTCTATAGCTATATATTTCACTTGAGAGAAGAGACTCCCAGTTCCTAAAGCACCCCATCCCCAAACCAGAAAAACTGTCATCAAGCAAGGTGCCCCAGGGCTACAGAGAAGAACGGAGTCCCACAGAGCTTTATGGGTTACGATGCTATGTAGTGCTCTCTTCTGCGGCACTGCTGGTGGGATGAAACCACCAGCCTGTCTGTCAGTTGATGAGCGCAAACCATTTGCTAAAGAAATGACAACTTAGAATGAATCTTCTCTCTCTGGGTGTGTGTGTGTATGTGTGTGTGTGTGTGTGTGTGAGTGTGTGTGTGTGTGTGTGTTAGAGCAAGAGAGAGCTGTGTATGCAAAGACACATTTCAACATTGGAAGATAAATTGAAGTCAAAAAGTGACTTCGGGAACTTTTGCTCAGCTGCACAATTGTTCTATTCTTGGCAAATTTTATGTGAAAACAAAATCTCAGGTGTTTTATGTCATTTTAACATTAATAACCATCATTGATTTTATATCCTTTCTCTCATGACTCTGCTGGCTCTGACCCCTTCTAGAGCCAGATGAGTTGGGACTGAATAGGCAAATAGCAGGTTGGTGACCAAGAATGATACTGTATCTTGTAGAGACATAGATGATTTTCAGCATTCTGTGGACAGAGGGGGAAAAATGGATTAACCATTTTGTTTCGTTCACTGTCGCTCTTTCTGAAAGGTTAGTCTTATGGGCAAGCTTCTAACTATGGTGTGACCCCATGTGGGGTTGCATAGCTGGATGTGGGGTGGTTTGTGAGTACACACCAGTGGAATATTAATTCAAAATCAAATGTGCAATCGATCAGCTGTGTTTCTGTTAGCACTTGCTGTGTCACACATTTCTCTGGTCAAAGGGGTCTTGAGTGGGAAAGTTTCAGAAATCCTGGGGAGGTGCTATTTCTAATCCCATTCCACTCTCCATTCTTTAACTCCAGTTTGAATTCCAGCCTCCTTCCACCGAGTGTGGGTTTGTTGTTGTTGCTAGCTCTTTTTTTTTATTCTCAAAATTTCCAAGACCTGAACATCAGACTCTTTATTTTCCCTTTTCCTTTCTTTAAGCAGAGTAAGTTTTTGAGCAGTGATTTCCCCCTTTTCCCAAAACTCATCCTTCTTTGGAATCATATCCCTATATCCATCCTCCCAACGTCCTAAAAGAGAAGTCATGAAGATAGAGCCCCAAGCACGAGGCAGTTTACCCACACGTGGCAGTGGAGGGAGTCTTGGCCAGGTGAAGCAAGGCTCATGGGCACCGTGATCAGCTACAAGTGGCTGATACAACCTGAAGAGGAAGGAGATGATTACACGCTGCCATTTGTTCCAACAAGAAATGTGAAGCCAATGTTCCTAGAGCTCATATTTTAAGGGCTGCAAAAAAAAAATCCGGATGGATATGGAATTTTTAATTACTCAATGTTGAATCACACATATGCAAAGGCACCGAGCTAGCCATTTAAAGCTTATCTGAAAGTCTAATTTAGCTGCCAGGCAGCCAGGATACTATTGCGATGTAATGACATTTTGTCCCCATTCATTGTTTTCCCACCCTCCTTACCCTTCTGAATGCAGGGAATACACCAAGTGTCTCCTGATAGCTCCCTGGGAGTTTTCCCCGTAGATTCTTTTCCTTGGTCACCTCACCCTTTCCAGAGATTTCAACTCTCGTCTCTATGTTGCTAGTTCTCACATCTACACTTGTAGTTCTGATCTTCCTTTTGACCTCTGAGGATCTGATTTGCCAACACGGGTCTCCTCCCCAGACGGTCAAACCAAATCTATCAGATAATTTTCATTTTTGATTTGTAGTGTCACCTTTCTCCGTTTCTTGTGTAGTCATCTTTAGTTTCCCCCAAATGTTCCATAATCTGCGAAATATATATTCATGGGTCTTGAAGAAATCACGTTGAGAGCTTGATATGTGTTACCTAGAAATTGAGAGACTGATGAGCATAAATATTTGTTAGTTAGGGTTTGATAGTTTTAGAAAACACCCTCCTCTCCCACCCAAACATGCACACATTCAATGGAAAGGAATCAGAATGCAGACTGAAGTGAAAACTGAACAGAAAAACAGAACCTACAAATTGCCCTTTCAGAGAGTTTCACAGTGAAAGAAATAAAATGGTTAATTCATGACACCGTCACCCTCCCTCCCTTCCTTCCTTCCTTCCTCCCTTCCTCCCTTCCTTCTTCCTTCCTTCCTTCCTTCCTTCCTCCCTTCCTCCCTTCCTTCTTCCTTCCTTCCTTCCTTCCTTCCTTCCTTCCTTCCTTCCTTCCTTCCTTCCTTCCTCCCTTCCTCCCTTCCTCCCTCCCTCCCTTCCTTCCTTCCTTCCTTCCTTCCTTCCTTCCTTCCTTCCTTCCTTCCTTTTTACATCTTAGTAGGAGCTCTTATAACAATTCATAGTTCAATTAAATCAAGCGTGATTCTACAATTGCTGCCACCATCATTTTCAAAACATTGTTTCCCTCTTGAACTCGTTGCTATCAGCTCCCTCGTATCCTCCCCCCACCCAGGAACCTTTATTTTATTATATATTATTATCTATAATTATTGCCCTAGTTTACACCATCCAATGTATCCGTTCACCTACATTCTGTTATTCATCACCCTTGAGTGGGGCCATCTAACCTTCACTGCTGTCAGTTCCCCTCCCTCCTCCCTGCCTCTCTCTTTCTGTACCCTCATGTTAATATTTCTGAAGGGTTTATCTAGATTGGATTTCATGCATCAGTGGGTGGGGGTGGGGTGCCTGGGAGAGGAGGGAGGGGACAATGATGTGCCAATAATGACAGGGACAGGGGGATGGTAAGGGATCTAACACTGAGGATGAGAGGAGGATAGTGTTTGATCCTGGTTGTGTTGGATAAATTTAAGTGTATACGACAGGAATTACTGAGAAGTGAGCAATGGGTAAACATGACAGAAAGAAAAAGGAAAAAGAGGAAAGAACAAGAAAATTATATATATCAGTATAAATATATATGTATGAATATAAATATATAAAGATAGGTATATTTGTGTGTGTGTATATATATCTACACACACACACATACACACACACACATATATATATATACAACAAGGTAGCAGATGGATTTTGGGCCTCTACTAAAATCTTTTAAGATTTAAATACAAGAACATTCTTACAATACAAGAATGGTTTGTTCTAATAATGTGGCAATATATGATACTCACCTTCCCAACACAATCTCTGAAGACAAGATGAGTGCATAAGCAAATGTGAAGGAAGTTGATGTTGCCAGGTTATTAAAAAATATAGCATCTGGGTCTTAAAGCTTTCAAGTTAAACAAGCGGCCATCTAGCAGGGAAGCAACAAGCCCACATGGAAGAAGCACACCAACCTGTGTGATCCTGAGGTGTCAGCAGAAATAGGTATCAGAAGTTGGGGTATAAAAAGCAATCAACTTCTTCCTTTCCGTCGGGCGGGCGGCCATCAGATGAGCCGAGGTGGGTGCCTACAAGTACATCCAGGAGCTGTGGAGGAAGAAGCAGTCGGACGTGATGCGCTTCCTCCTGCGGGTCCGCTGTTGGCAGTACTGCACCGGGCGCCGCGCCCCACGCGGCCGGACAAGGCACGCAGACCCGGCTACAAGGCCAAGCAAGGTTATGTCATCTATCGGATTCAAGTCCGTCGTGGTGGCCCCAAACGCCTACTTCCCAAGGGTGCAACCTATGGCACACCTGTCCATCACGGTGTTAACCAGCTGAAGTTTGCTCGAAGCCTTCAATCAGTCGCTGAAGAGCGAGCTGGACACCACTGTGGAGCCCTGAGGGTTCTGAATTCTTACTGGGTTGGTGAAGATTCCACATACAAATTTTTTGAAGTTATCCCCATTGATCCATTCCATAAAGCGATCAGAAGGAATCCTGACACTCAGTGGATCACTAAGCCAGTCCACAAGCACAGAGAGATGCGGGGTCTGACGTCTGCGGGCCGCAAGAGCCGGGGCCTAGGAAAGGGCCACAAGTTCCACCACACATTCGGTGGTTCCCGCCGCGCTGCTTGGAGAAGGCGCAACACCCTGCAGCTCCACCGTTACCGCTGATCTATGTCATGTTTGTTAAGCTCATGTCTAATAAACCATTCAGGACAGTTAAAAAAAAAAAGCAATCAAATTGACATGACAGTGGAGACCGAAAGTCCATCTTTAGGCAATTGGAAATCCCCTCACAGAAGGGGCACAAGGAAGGACAAGCCAGTAGGGTGCAGTATAGCACGGATGAAACATACAACATTCCTCTAGTTCTTTAATGCTTCCTCCCCACGCCCCCTATCATGCCCCCAGTTCTACCTTACAATTCTGGCTAGACCAGAGCATGTACACTGCAACAGATAAGAGCTCTCGGTACATGGAAGGAACCCAAGACAGATATCACCCCCCCACCCTGACAGATACCATCCCTGCAGGAACAGAAATGGGAGAAGCGATACCATGAGGGTAGGGGGAATGTTTGGGAGAAAGGGGGACCCAATTGACGTATAACCACTCCCCCTACCAACCCCAGGGTGACGAACAACAACAACATGGGCGAAGGGAGACAGCGGATGGTGTGAAATATGCAAATAATAATTTATAATTTATCAAAGGTTCATGAAGGTGAGAGGGTGGGGGAAGGAGGAAAAAAATGAGGAACTGATATCAAGGGCTCAAGTAGAAAGAAAATGTTTTGAAAAGGATGGCATCATATGTATAAATGTGCTTGATACAATGGGTGTATGGATTGTTATAAGAGCTGGAGAGCCCCCAATAAAATTATTTATTTAAAAAATTGATGTAAAGGAGCACAGGCAAAGTGGAGACCCCAAACCCACCTGTAAGAGAATTGGACAGTCCCTCACAGAAGGGCCACATGGAAGGGATGCTATATCCAGGGGGCAGAATAGCATAGATGAACCACATAACCAGCCTCTAGTTCTTTAATATTTCCTCCCCCTACTATTATGGTCTTAGTTTTACCTCATTCATCTTGTGAGACCTGCGTTTGTTCAATTGTATAATTATGACCCCCTCACTTTTTCAAACTATATAAAAATCCTGGAAATCTCTCCAAAAGATTTCAACTAAGAAACCCCGTGGGGGAGTTCTACTCTGTCCTATAAGGTCTCTATGATTCAGTATCAACTCAGAACAATATCTTATATCTAATACGTATAGACAGGAACCCAGGTGGCACAGTGGTTAAGGCTAGGTGTTGCTAACCAAAAGTTTGGTGGTTCAAACTCATTAGCGGTCTGTGGGAAAAAAGATTTAGCAATCCACTCTCATAAAATGACAGCCAAGACAATCTATAACTTATTAAGGGTTCGTAAGGGAGGGACAGTGGGGGATGGGGGGAAATGAGGAGCTGATACCAAGGGCAAAAGTAGAAAGAAAATGCTTTGAGAATGATGATGGCAGCATATGTACAAATGTGCTTGACACAATGGATGGATGTGTGGATTGTGATGGGAGATGTCAGAGCCCCCAATAAAAGTATGTAATAAAAACATAAAGGTTGCCGTGAGTCGCAGTAAAGTTGATGGCTCAGAGCGGCAGCACATCTGTAGAGAGAGAGTTAGAAAGACATGCCGAGATTTCGATCACCACTGTGTCTCCATGCGTGCATGTGTTTACCTTGAGAGGATTGGCTGGTGGCTAAAGCAGCCTTTGGAATCAAAGCACTTGTGTTCTCGTCCTAATTTTTTCACTTAGAAACCATTTGCTGTGGGATGCTTCACTTACCCTCCCGGGGCCTCATTTTCCTCACCTGGGAATGGAAATAAGAACAATACCTGACTCACGAAATTATTACAAGTAATTATTGACAGAATACAAAATGGATTTTCCCCCTGCTGTTGTGCCAGGTTTGCAGAAGAGACTTCAAACCAAGAATGTGGTGTTCCGGTGTTTTCAGGTCTTGCTAAGGAACGTGAAGTTGGTTTTGTGAATCTCGGTTTGACGCCTATTTTGAGGGTTTATATAGCAAATGCCGAGGCTTGGTTTTAAAGATTGGTAGTGTTTTTATCTTTAAGGAGCTTTCCCTTCTCACAGTGTATGGTAAATGTTCCTCGATAGGAATAGTAGGTTTTAAGATATTTAATCCTCACAAAAATACATGGCGTAGACCCTGTATATGTTCATTTCTCGAGATGAGGAAGCTAAGGCGCAGTGAGCACTTTCTCCACATCAAACAAAGCCTCTGACGAAGCCAGGCTATGACTCAGGCAGTGTGCAGGGTGCAGTGTGCAGGGTGCAGTGTGCAGGGTGCAGTGTGCAGTGTGCAGGGTACAGGGTACAGGGTGCAGTGTGCAGGGTGCAGTGTGCAGTGTGCAGTGTGTAGTGTGGAATGTGCAGTGTCCAGTGTGTAGTGTGAAGTGTGTAGTGTGCAGTGTGTAGTGTGTAGTGTACAGTGTGCAGTATCAGGCGGCATGCAGCTCCTCGCTGCACACTGGATAACATCTTGGAGGTTCTTGGAGGACTAATGCCTTTTTTCTACCCTTTTCATTGTTTTCTCCACTGAAACTTAAGTCTAATATAGACGTCTTTGAGGTAATCCATTTGATAACTCGTTATGTGTTTCTGATATTTTGAGGGACTCGTGAGTTGATATCTGACCCATATCTGAAAGTGAGTCGATGAATGGCACTTCCGCCAACTTTAAGACTAAGGTTGCACATTTCCCCTAGGCCATGTTAAGGTCCCGTAGACATTGTCTTGGAAGGGAATTACCAAAAGTCCGTGGAGGAGAGGAGCAGGGTGAGGATACAATGAAGTAGCTCACCATTTCTCTCTTCCATACTTTTCAGCTTGAGTTACCCTGGGACAGAAAGTGAAATGAGCCTTAAATTAGATGAGAAGCAGAAATCTTGCTAGAGGGGGCTACCCTTTTCAAGGGGTTAATGCAACACAAATGGGCTGAGGGGGAAAAAAGCCATGGGACCTTCCTTGGATCCCATGAAGACCCAGGGAGGGATGAATCAACTCAGATGTTTAAAAGAGCAGAAAATAAATATGATAGACAGCATGATTGGAATCACATTCCTTTACTCTAATAATAATACGTAGATCCTTCTCTATATTCCAAAATGAAGTCTAAGTCATTCATGTGGCACCCAAGGCTCTTCACCATTTGACCTTTATTCTATCTCTTTTACCAGTATCTCCTACCACATCAACAAAACTCAAATCCAGTTAGACTCTCTCTATATATATATCATTTCCTCCCATGGGGCCATTCCTCAGACTGCCTGGGTGAATGTGTTAGACTGAGTTGACTAGAGAAACAAATCCAGGGACATTCATATATGTGTAAGAGAGAAATTTATATCAAAAGTAATTATTCATTAATAAAATATCGCAGCCCAGTGCAGATCAAGTCCATCAATTTGATATTAGCCCATAAGCCCAATATTAGCCCATGGATTCTTGAGACTAACACAGCACATGCAATGATGCCAGATGTAGGAAGATCACCAGCTGGTGGGTAGAAGCCTTGTGGATCCACTGGCAGTGAAAGCCTCATCATGTGGCTCCTCCAGCTCCTGAATGTGTCTCTGAAAGAATGGGAGGAAAGAGAGAGAGAGAGAAGTTCCCAGAATCCTCAAGAAAAGGCAATGCCCACAAGGAGGTGTCATCAGGGTGTGACTTGATTGACAAGCTAGGCTTCACCCCTTCACTTATAATATCTTCAAGTTGACAGGAGATTTTGAAACAACAACCGTGAAATTCACCCATACCTATTCTTCACATATTTACTATCCTTTAGAGTTGACTCATAGGCTACCTCTTCATCAAGCCATCAGGGTTAATAGTAACTTCTATTATAAAAGCATCATCTTAATTTCTTTAAAATATAATGAAAAGCCAGGCCTTACACCGTTCTCATCCACTAAATTGTGACTGAGCACAGGGAGGTGTCATTTCTTCTTTTTTGGGTTGTTATTCAATTCCACGTGACACTCAACAAATGATACACATGTCAAAGACTCAATAAATGGTTACAAAACTCAAGCCTATGCACTATTGAGACCTGAGCTCTTTCTTACCTTCAGTACCTCAATGCAGTATTCACAGGACATGTCCATCACATGGACCCGTGTAAGACTCTGTCTGGAAGCAGTGACTTCATAAAACAAATAAGGTAGGACAGGGTTCCATGTTGGACTGTACGCGTGTTGCAATATGAAGGGATAAAAATGTCAGAAGGGAAGCATACCAAACAAGTAAAAATATATCCTCTGTGAGTTAGTTAGCTTATTGTGCCAACCTGGCCAATAAACACATGTGGGGTTAATTGAAAGGCAGAGGGATAAATGGCTCGCCTTTCTAGTTCTCTGGTCTCTTGCTTTGTGATGGTCAGACCAGGGTGCAGCTGCCTTAGCAGTTCCCAGCTTCAGCTGGCAAGGCTGACTTCCTGCAAGACATCCCCAAGGAGAAGCCACATGGACCTACCACGATGCAGCCCTGAGTGCTGGAGCAGCTGTGTGGAGACCCCGGACAGCGCTGAGATACTTACACATTCACTGACTCAGCTTTCCTCCTGCAGTCGGTATCATTGTGTCTGATTTGTGAGATGGAAGAGGACTTTGTGTACTGGTGTTGGACATATGAGTTAATGCTGGAGTTGTGGGCTTGGGAAGCACTGGGTTGGGGTATTTTCTTGATGAACACTTAACCTTTATAAAACTCTCTTATCCATGAGTTGCTGTGGATTTGTTTCTCTAAAGTAGCCAGACTCACACACTCTGTCTTGGTGGACACGTATTTCATTGCACAGTGGAGCATGAGCCCAACTCATGATAGGGTGTGTAGACATAAAAGAGTGTGTGTTGGAGGGCAGAACTTCTGGATGACTCATTTTGTAGATATGAAAATGTCTTTTGAACTCGACAAGATAGACAATTCAGAAAACAAAAAGCAAGCAGCAAGAATACTTATGGATTACTGCAGGCAACTGGCCAGCTATATTTACCAACACACAAAGAGAATTTTAAACACAGTTAAGATTGGGAAACCCTATGAAAAAATGACTGAGATCAGTCAGCATCTATAGAGCAAACGCCTTGGGTTAGAGTTTGTGTTGGATGATGAAGATAACTTAAAACCAGCTTCTGATTTATAGCATATATCATCAGCCTGGGCCCCCTCGAACAGGCAAGTACAGTGACTAGTGTCATGGTGCCCCTGAGAACTATCATCACAGATGTGGAGCATCGGGCCTCTTATGCTGTGGAAATAGGGTGGGTATGCTCTGTACAGACACACGTTGTTAAGCTGAGCCTGGGCTATCATGGCACTTGGCAGTTCAACAATGTTCTTGGCTCTGTCAGTGGCTTTTTGGGGAAACTTACAAAGATGATCAAAAGGTAAATGATGGGAATCGAACGTCTTCACTCCTTAGGTTTCACAACAGAACTTTAATTTTCTCGAAGTTTTACAAGTGAGTAGCTCCTGATACGATATTTTACTTAACAAGTGTCAACTCATTTTATAAAATATGGAGTAAGAACTTGGCTGATTATCTAGTTCTCAATCACTAATTGTTTGAGATTGGACAAGTTATTTCATTCTTCCTTGAGTCTGCTTCCAAACTCTTAAGGTGGGAATAGTAATGGTACCAAACTCATATGGTTGCTGTTGGGATTAAGTGAGCGAGCTGATGCAAGATATGCAACATAGTGCCTATGGCAAAGTAGGCACTCAATTAACATGATCATATATTGAATTAATTATTAACATAACTATATATTGAATTAAAGCAAAACCTACTCCTTTTGCATTGGGGTCAACTCATAGTGACCCTGCGGGACAGAGTAGAGCTACCCCTGCAGAGTTTCTAAGGCTGAGAATCGTTTAAGGAAGCCACTGCCACATCTTTCTCCTGGGGAGCAGTTGATGGAGTCAAACTGCTCACCTTTTGGTTAGCAACGTTGTGCTTTAACTACTGTGCCACCAGGGCTACCGTGGAGTCCCTGAAGAAGGGCTTCAAGCTTGGTAAAGTTGAGTGTCAGTGAAAAAGAGGAAACTTCTCAACAGGATGGCTTGACATAGTGACGGCAACAATGGGCCCAAACATAGCAACTTCTGGGAAAATGGGCCAGGACTGGGTCGGCTTGTACATGCATCAGAACTGACTTGACGGCCCCTATCAACAACAGCATCCCTTCAGTGCTTTGATATCTAATCTATGTGTATTATATTGTGTTACACGATATAATACCAGGGGACATCAGAAAGTTCATGGAAAAAGATAATGGACTTTTCCCATGAACTTTTTGAAGCCCTACCCCCTCCTCCCCACCCCCAGGCCCCTATCTCTTTGGTAATAATTTCTTGTAGAAGAATCAATACCAGATTATTAACAAGGAGTTGGGACTAAAGATGTCCCCAATGTCTAACTCTTCCAAGATGCGTCACTTCCTCCCCCAACTCATCACCTGAAGATATGTCCTCCCATCCCTGGGCTCTGCAACTGGCCACAATGTCTCATGGACCCTCACCAACCATTAAGGAGAAGTCTCACGTGGTTGTGGGTGTTGTTGAGGCCCCAGTCCAAAGGCAGGGTCCAGAGCCAGCAGCCAAACGTGTCTAAAAGTTAAAACAGGGTATCTTGCTTGGACCAATGTTCCATCAGGAAACAGAGGTCTCAAAGGGAGGCTCTGACAGAGCTGGGGTTTTCGTCTTTCAGCTGACGCGCGCCCAGGGGAAACAGGATGGTGGCCTACGTCACCTCGCCAGCCACGCAGGCCTGTGCGCATCTCGCCCTGATCCTTTGCACCGTTAGTACCACAGGCCCCTATTCCCCTAGAGAAAGTCCATCCACTTTATCCAGTTGTTGCCTCCTGCATATTTTTTCCAGGAGTTAAGCTCAGTGTTGCTTGTTTGTGTTTTTTTAAGTTGAATAAATTAAATTTTAATTATAAATGTTTTTACTAAATTATCAAGACTATGCTTTAATTGAATTAGGCAAATTTTCACTGAGCGCTGCTTGCATGTCAAGATCTGGGGCGGGGGTGTGAAAACAACGATGATTAGATTTTATTGTGAATAAACATAATTACTTACACTGTTCCGAATGATGCTATGGGAAGAAGTTAGCTTGTTTTGTATATAGTAGAAAATAAAAATGGAAGGAAAAGAAAAGCGACCATACAGAAGGGCAATGAGCAAAGTTTTCGAAGTGCCTGGGCGTGGGGACTAAAGCAAACAGAGTATGTAGCTGAGGGGACAGCAACCAGGCTGAGACCAGGCTGATAGCTGCCCTTTCATGCTATGAAGTACCCGCCTCCCTGCATAGGCATTGATTCATCACTGAAGGTGGTAAAGTAGTGCCAGGACGAGCTTTGTTTTTAATTATGTATTTTTAACTTTATGTGTATAAGGGCCTAAGAATTAGAAGACCCTTCATTTGTACACGTGCACATACATGTGTACATATTTTATTTGTGTATGCATATATACATATTAAAATATAACTTAAACACTATTAAAGGGGGTGGGAGCAGATAAGAAGGTGACTACTTGGTCCCTTTCAAGGGGTCCGTGCTTAAAAATGATGGTTGTCTTAGAGGGTTTCTCTAGAGAAGCAAAGTGACTAAGCTGTAGATAGACGATAGATGATAGATAGATGATAGATAGATAGATAGATAGATAGATAGATAGATAGATAAATAGATACATAGGGAGTGGCTAACATAATTGTGGATGCTGACAAATCCAAAATTTGCAGGTCAGGTAGCAAAGCAAGGTAGCAGGCTTCAATGCCGGGTGTCTTGGTGGTGTGATGGGATACCAATGGCTGCTGACAACAACAGCGGCAGTTCAAGTCCACTAGCCTCTCTGCAGTGAGGCTTCCTGTCCCCAGCTTCAGAAACTCATAGGGGTCATTCTACTATTCCTGTAGGGATACTGATCAGAGTCCATGACAATGAGTTTGATTCTGGAGATTCTTTTAGTGTGTTTCAGGAACCAGAAGTCAGGCAATTGGAAGCATACAGGGCCAAGGGGGAACGCCATTGCCAGACACACACTCTGTTTAGGTTATAGAGACAGGCCAGACCGCCAACAGAACTCTCCTTTCAACTGATAGGATGGTCACATCAGATCACATCATTAAAGATGAATACATGTAAATGTAAATTGCAATACTATGGAAGAGCAACCAGCCATCTGCCTAACTACTGAGAATCATAACCTAGCCAAGTTGCCATAAAACATTAACCATCACAGAAGTTAATTAGAATATTAACCCTTAAAACACCAATAGGAAGATCAATCTTATGAAAACCAGTTCCACCACTACATAACTTAATGGTTTTGAATGAGATGCCCCTGACTCTCCTCTATCTTGTGTACAGTGGGGGAGACAAACACCTTGGCAGCCACATACCCATCAGCCCTCAACCATCCCTCCTTTTTAAAACTGAATTTGCACCAGGGTGTTTCTGTCAGGCCTGCCTCTGCTTCTGTGTCTCCTTTCTGTCACACTTCTTTCTCAGTGGGAGCTGACATTTTGCTGATACTTCATCAGGCTAGACCGCCTGCTGAGAACCAGATTGGTAAGGGAAATGCATCTCACTGCTGGAGAGGATTGGAGATGTATTATTTAAATACAATTTATCTTACAGCTACTTTAAGAAATCAGATTTACCATTGCTTGTGTGAGCAGAGGCATGTGCTTGCACTTTGCCCCTTCTTGGTTCTTGAAGATGAAGGCTTTTAATTGTTTCTCTGACAGGTTCCTAAATGGGGTTTTGTTTTACATATATTCTTTCTGCCTTAGATTCCTGTCTTCTTCCTTTCCATGTAAATATGAGTCACAATAGAAGTTGCGCCCTTGGTGGGTAGTGCGTGTAGTGGGGGATTGGAACAACAGAGTGAAAGCTCCTCCTTGACCTGAAACAGCACCCCAACGACACGATTCTCAGGGGAAAGGACTGACAAGGCTGCGTCATCCACAGAGCCATGCAACAGTTGTGTGTTGGTGTGTTTTCTCAATCGTGAATCTGTTTTGTCCAAGAGTTGATTGGTGTCTTTACAGTAGACTAGCTGAATTGTGGGTGAACTATTTGGTGGTTCATTTGCCCGAAAAGGGCCAAACTGGTGATTAGGATAGAAAGAGCAATATGAAACGGGTTTGTGCAAATAATAATTTTTATGTCAAAAAGAGAAAGCTGCAGTGGAGAAATCATATTCTGTGCTCAGAAGACTCTGGGTGGCAACCAGTATGTGCTGGGTCCTGTTCTGACGAGCTAGTGAAGGTCAACTGTCAACCTTTCACAAGTTTTGGAAGAGTTGCTATCACAGGGTAGCTTGAATTCCACCATGGTGGGAACAACCAGACAGTGGCCACCAGCAAACGTTACAACCCGGGGAGGCTACACCTGAGAAAGCCAGGTCGAACACTTACCAGCTCAGGCCTGCAGCAGGCTCCCGCCTGCCTTCCACATGGTGTCCACAGAGTCTGATCATCAGATGACCAGAGTGAGTCTGCCTTTGTAACTACCATCTCCCGTCTCCCTTCCCCTCTCCGCTTCAGCAGTGAGGGGGCTTGCCTTGCAAATGCCCCGGAAGCCGATGGCAGAAGTTTAGAAAGGGAATGACAAAAAGTAAGCAGAATGGAAGGTAGGACTTCCGATGAAAAGGAAAGGAAATGTTCAGAGGAAGCATTTTTATATTTTCAAGAACTTCGGTGGAGCTGCTAAGCTATGTTTGATAGCTATGGCAGGTGACACGGGAGAAAACTGCTTTAAACGCAAAGAACGTGCAACCCGACAGTAGGAAGAACTTCACTGTTACCAGGACAGAACAGGCCAGTAGGCAATATTCAAAGAAAAAAATACACAATCATCTAGTTTGACTGGGTGTTCAGTCAACAACTGATCTAAAGCTATTTTCAATTTTTTTCTGATTATAAAGACATCATATAATGTAGGAAATATATGAAATGAAAATTATTCACCCATAGTTCCATCACCTGTAGACAACTACTATTAGTATTCTGGTGTCCTTTCTCCTACAGATTTCTATATATACACACGGCTACCTGTATATACACATGGATACCTATATACACAAATGACTACCTATATACATACATGACTACCTGTATATACACATGACTACCTATACACACATGGCTACTTATATATACCCATTGCTACCTATATACACATGGATACCTATATATAAAGAATTTGGATCATTCTCTCTGCATAGCATTTTATATTGATTCCTCTGAAATTATAAGTTCTTTTAAACCATGAATTTTAATTGCCTTGTAACAGTCTCTTGATGTGTTGCACAACTTATTTAAATTTTTTTCCTCCTGGTAGACATTTTGTTTGCTTCATTTTCCTCCCCTTTTGTTACTGTAAATCATTCTAGGATTAAGATAAAACTAGGACCAATTCTCTGGTCATTTCCTGGAGTAAATTCTCAAAAGTTCCTTGGTTAAAGAAGTCTGGCGTTTAAGGTTCAATTGCACTTCCCGAAGATGTCACCCCTTTTCCAACAGGGAGAGAATGATTGTGGAACTCTGGTCAGCCTGTAGGTGTAGTGATCTTGGAATCGGCCTGAGGGCCCTTCCTCGACTGGGGGAGGCATGACTGGTTGTGCCTCAGGTTCATAATGGCTGATTTTCAGAGGCATGTCGCCAGGCCTTTCTTCTTAATCTGTCATAGTTTGAAGCTCCAGTGAAAGCTGTCACGCATCATAGCTATACAGAAGCTTCCACTGGTGGATGGGCGTTGGCTGTGCCTGGCGGCACCAGACGAGATCCAAACCCAGGCTTCCACCTTGGAGGGCCACAATTCTGCTGAGCCAACACTCTGCTTACAAACGTTATTTAGGAAGGAGGTGAGGACATACCCAAATCCACAGGGTTTGCTAACACGGTGAAATAAGAGGTTTTTTTCCCTTATTACTTGCAAACACTAGAATTGATATAAAAGCCAATATCTTTTGAAATAGCTTTTTGGTCTCTTCTGACTCTATAATTGATTACTTTGTATCGACTGTAAGTCTTTTCACAGTTCATTATGCAGAGTAACTAGGTTTTACAATTCTATAAGCACCGATACAGGACATTTAGAGAAATCTTGTATGCTTTACTTCAAACACAGCTCTTTTTAAAATGGCACACATGTTATTTGTGAAGTGCGCATGACCAAGTTTTAATGAATTCAATCCTCGGTTCCATTCATTTTCCTTAATATCTTATTATGATAATACATAATTTGCATCTGCGTCTCTGTGTGTAACATCAGATAAGTGCATGTAACACTGAGATTGAGATGGACTAGGAGTCGGACTGGTTTTGCCTATTCTACTCAGGCTATTCTCTCAGGTCTAATAATTGGGTAACAAATAAAAGTGGAATATTATGACTTATCATAAAAAACCAACTCTCAAGATTATCATGTCATATTGCCCTGGGGTCTGAAATCCTAGAATGGGGAGTAAGTTGTAATATAACTATTAGAATTAACACTTTAAAGAATGAAAAGTTTATTGTGCTTGTCACTTGTTTTTTACAGTTCATTTATATCACCCGACAATTGAAACACTGTAAACTTTATCACTATCTGCTTAATAATTACCCCACTAAGTTGAGTTGGACAAGAGAAAATATCACTTCAGGGTGGAAATAGCAAGTAACTCCCCGTTGAATATGTAAATTCTTGACTTTAAGATTTTTTTTAAGCAAACAAGTAGATTAAGGATAGGCAACTGCCCCTCCAGCAAACTTTTAAAAAGTTTGAAATGTTTGTCAACAGTGTCAGGGAGACCACTCTAGAATAGGAAGCATCTAGTTGGCAGTGAGGAGCCCTGGTGTGCTACTGGTTACACGTTGGGTTCCAATACACAAGGTGGACAGTTCCAAACCACAAGCTGCTCCTCAGTAGGAAGACAGAACTCTCTACTCCCATACAGAGTTACGTCTCAGAAGCCCACAGGAGCAGTTCTACCCTCTTCTACGGGGTCCCTATGAGTTGGCATCAATTCGATGACAGTGAATTTGGTTTTTCGCTTGGAGCTGGCAGTGAATAACTGAGTTATATATGCAGAAATATTGTCAGGTAAAGACCTTGTCCTATCACTGTTGCTTAAGAATTACCTTGAGGGGCAAGAATCTATTTCCCCAAGTGATCAGATGATGATCGAATGAACACAATGCAACAGTGCCCGGTCCTGCTCTGTTCTCACAATTGTTCTCATGTTTGGGCCCATTGTTACAGTCAATGCATCTCATCACTTTCAATCAATCAATCAATCTCATCACTGTCCCACTAATTTACTAAGTATGATGTCCTTCCCCTGGGACCGGTGTCTCCAGATAAGATGTTCCAAGTATGTGAGTTGCAGGCTCACCATCCTTGTCTCTAAGGAACATCTGGCTGTACTTCATCTGAGGCCGGTCTGCTAGTTCTGCTGGCAGCCTATGGCACTTTCCATACTTGTTGCTAACACCATGGTGTAAATGCATGGATTATTCTTCTGTCTTTCTTATTCAACGTCCAACTTTCATATGCATATGAGGCAATTGACTATACCTTGGCTTGGGTCAGGCACACTTCAATGTAACATCCTTGCTGATCAGATTATTAACAGAGCTAAGTACTATAATGGTAGTCTGATTTGTTTATGGCTTATGTTTCCAGGCTTATTTGTTTGTTAGTTTGTAGAAAATTCTATGCACTGAAAACTAATTCAGATCATTTTTTCATACCTTAAAATGATAGACAATTGCCAATGATTACTTTTACTAACCTTTATTAGATATATTTAATTTAGAATAGCACTGTACAAATACCTTTATTAGTCCCAACTCATAGCAGCTCCCAAGTTCTCAAGCAAATCTGAGTTTCATTGTCAATGGCATGGAGGGCCATGCTGATCTCCACCTTCAGGAGGAGAAGGGAAAATCAACATCAACATCAACAGAACAAGGTTGATTCCTATGAAGCTGATGACAGGCACACTTCTACCTTCCAACTGTCTTACCAATTCTGAGATCAACTACCTCTTCCATGGCTCTCCCAGTTCCTCTGCCAAGATCAAGACAGTTGCACACAGAACTCTGAGCCCATACTCACAGTTAAGGGGGTTATTAGTGAAGTGAAAGGTTACAATTCAGGTACAGGAACACTCTGGATACAGTTCTTTCTTCAAGACAGCCTCCTCTCAACTATGCACACAAACACACTTATATCTCTAGCTCTTGGCCTCTTGGCGTGGACCCTGCCCTGCTTAGGGAAGTCTTACAACGCTCTTTTAGATTTGCCACTAAGTGCTCAGAGGCACCTACTCTTCCAGCAATCCTTCTTCCCATAGGCACTCTTTTCCCACTTTGTGGCCAGGAAACGACACAGTCTCATGCTCTTGGTTGCACTGCCTATGCTCCTACTGGCGATTTCTCTGCCCTCACTGTCTCTTTGTCACACTCTCTGTTTCTCAGGTTGAGGAAGTTCATCACAGGGTCTTGGGTCCAATGGATATGCTGCCTACCTGGCTTTTCATTCTTTTTATCTCTGGGGTGGCTCATTTTAATCCTAAGGACATGGCAAGACTGATCAGCCCCATGTCAGGATTCTATGCATCCTATTTACATGCTCCATCCGTACCAGGGGTGCCCTTCATTACATTATTAGCAAGTTATTTAATCTCCTGGGGTGGGGGCACAAGCTCCTCACATTTGCACAGTCCTACCCAGTAATTTGGGGAGAGTTACACAGAGTCGAGGTAAGAGGACCATATTAAGGAATTCACTACATTACAGAAATACAAGCTGGGCTAACACAGGTTCTAGAAGCATCACAACCAGAAAATGACATAGCCTAATGGCAATTCACAGGCGCTTTGAAGCAAGTTTAATATAGGTAATCACTTTTCATCAGTCTATTGTCTGCTCCTCCTAGTGACCCTAGAGGACAAAAGAGAACGACCCCTGTGGGTTTTTGAGATCATCGCTTGTCATAGGAGTAAGAGAGCCTCATCCTTCTCCCAAGGAGCAGCTTATGGTTTTGAACGGCTGATCTCGCAGTTGGCGGCCACTGAGTCTGAATCTAGCAATGGGCCCGAGTTTTTTGGAAACTTGCTCCTATCCTGACAAGAACGGCAGTCTCGCAGATTCTTAAATCATGTTTTCATGTAACTTTAGATAGTATACTATGACAGGTCATTACCAAAGATGATTGCAACCATATATCTCAATTTGCAGGTCTGGGAGAATGAGATTTTGGTATTACTGGTGTTTTCATAAGGAAGTAGGATCTCTTTCTCCTCCTGAATCTAGGTTGACCCGTGACTCCTTTAGTTAGCAGAATGTGGAAAGTGGTGATGTGTGGCTTCAGACGCTAGGGATTTTGACATCTCATAGCTTCTGTGCTCACACATTTAGATCGGTCCTTCTTGGAAGGCTGCTGCCTTAGACAGCCATGTTCAGAGGAAGCTCAAGTTAAGTCGGAACAGTTTTTAGAGGAAAGCAAATTGTGGTCAAACAAGCAACAGAATACACTCAACCACATGACTGAGTGACCCCAGCAGGAGAACCACCTCGTCTGCCTAGAGATGGCTTGTTATGCAAGAGAAACAATGCCATGATTGCTGAGGATGGTTTGTTACAGACACAGAGAGACAAAGTGGAAGACATACTCTTACAGGGCAGTTTCTTGCACAGCCACTAAAAGGAACAAAACAAAGAAGTCGTTTGCAAAGCTAGCGATTGTGTTGACTGTTGGTGATGCTGGCGACCACCGCCTGGCCTTATACTCAGTGCAGAACTCCCTCGTAGCCCCAGGCCCCCTGTTTTGTGGTTGCATTGACCTCCATTCCCACAGGGTCCACAGGAGAACTGACAGCCTGGTCCCCAGAGGCCGTCGGGACAGGTTTGTGACAAAAACAAAAAGAAAGCGAGGGAAGGAGCTTGGACTTTTGTATACCTCAAGGAAGGTTCAAATTTCAGTTTTTGCCTGAGCTGGAAAATTGAGGGGTGTGTGTGTGTGTGTGTGTGTGTGTGTGTGTGTGTGTGTGTGTGTGTGTGTCTGCCTGTGTGCAGACCAAGGCTTCAAAGAAGGAAGCATTCTAGCAACCTCCAGGGATTTATGATACTTCCAAAAATGTTCCCTGAAGAAATCAACATGATGCTCTATCTTGTCACTTTGGCAACGCAGATGCAGAGGTTGGCTTTTTGCGGAAAGTGTGGTTTCTCAGACAGGAACAATGGGAAGCATGTTGATATATGTCTGAGGAGGCAGTTGCACAGAAGAAAACCTGAAAATGAGATGTAATTTGTAAAGGAAGCTCAGGAAGCTCCCTGCTCAGGAAGTTGCACCCAATGGCTGCCTGGATCATGTTTTCCCAGGCATTCCTTTTGCTGCAAGCCAGAATGGTCACACCAGAGGCTTGTAATTGGTATGCTTTGTGAGGGTATACGATGTATAAGGTGGGGAACGGGACTGTGCGCTGCTTCTTGGAATGCCCTTTGAATTAGAAAAGGGCAGGCAATGCTGGCAGAACCAGAACGCTCAGCTCGAAGTTTCAGCGTATGTTCTCTCGTCGGAATCGCACATAACAGAACGCTGGTGAGAAGCATCCTCTTAACACATGGGAGGGAGAAAAGAGAAACTTTCCCATACATATTCTGGTTGGGCAAAGTTACAGTAGACCGCGGTGGACCGTGAAGTCATCTTCCTGCTCTCGGTGAACACTCTCAATAGTAGGATTAATTTATCCCCTTGCCAATTAACCTCTTGGGCTACCGACTGCAAAGTCACAGTTTGAGCCCAACAGCTGCTCCTGGGATAAAGAGAAAGGTTTTTACTTCTGTAAAGAGTTAAAGTCTCAGAAACCCACAAGGGCAGCTCCACTCTCTCTTACAGGGTTGCTATGGGTCAGAGCCAGCTTGGGGACAGGGAATTTTTTTTTAGTTTAAGAGCCCTGGTGCCACTCTTGGGTCAGTTTTGGGTTGCAAATGTCAAGGTCAGTTTGTAAACTCCCCAGCGACTCTGCAGAAGAAATAGGAGGCTGCCTAATCTCATAAGGATTTACAACCTCGAAAATCCTAGGTAGGGTCAAGATGCATGGGAAGCAACTCATTGGTAGTAGATTTTAGGTTTCTTTCTTTTTTTAAAATGCCTTGGTGGTGTAGTGGGTTACATGGACTGGGCGGTGGGTTTGGTTTTTGGCTTTGCAAGCCACCCACCAGAGCTCAAACTCTGAAGTTAAGCCACTGTGAGCCAAAATCTGGGTTTATTAGGGTGGTCATTGGTGAGCTAGGGCCGGTGTTCTCAAACTTTTTAAACAGGGGACCAGTTCCCTGTCCCTCAGACTCATTGGAGGGCCGGGTTATAGTTTAAAAAAATACTAAACAAATTCCTCTGCACACTGTACATATCTTATTTTCAAGTAAGAAAAACCAAACCAAAATGGGGCAAAAACACCCGGCAGGCCAGATAAATATCCTAAGCCCTAATAAAATGTCAAAAAAAATCCTAGGTGGGCCACATGTGGCCCTCGGGCCGTAGTTTGAGGACCCAAGGCCATTTCAGATGGACTCCAGGATTCGCTGGGCCATAGAGGCTTCTCCCACACTAGAGGTCTGCCTGCAGCTGGGGTCCAAATCCCCAGGCTATGAGCTAATCAAAACAAAGCAAAGACACAGGCCTCCTCCCCTGCTCCCCACTTTCATAGATTAGTTGTGGAAACCAGCTCCTCAGCTCTGGGAAGTCTCTGCCAATCGGCTAAATAAGGCCGACTGCTGATTGTGGAGAGCGCTGTTCATCAGTGCCATTGAAACAATTTGAGGCCTCTAATTACCCATTCATCTGCAATCTAGACACAGGTCTGGAGTTAAGATTTTTAAAGACATGTCTGGCTCCAGGAGCACTTGGGCTACTTCATGCTTTTTTTAAAAAAATGAGAGCGAGAAAGGAAAACAAAAACAGGCCTGATTTTCCTCATCCTGCACGACTCCTGGAGAGCTCTTTTCACCTTGATCTCAGCTGTCAGTCATGGCCATCCCATTCACCCTGCCGGTCTGATTCATCACTTCATTTTGCGGTTAGACAAAAATATCAGAATTGGACAAAGCTATCTGATTGAAAAATAATATGTTTTCCAGAGATTATGGTGACCTCTCTATTTTGCTGATTTACATATACTTTCTATTTATTTTCCTTCACAGTGGGAAGCGCGGAAGCATTTTTCCAAAATACGATATTCAGCAACTGCTTTAAGAAAATGTTATCAGAAGAAATTAAATGTACCCAGTTTTGGGTGCACGGCATTGTTTCCATGCACACTGCCTTGCAAGGTGTGCTTTCTTTCTTCCAGTGGGGAAAGGCATGGGGGCTGGGGGGAGGGACAACTGAAAGCTCAAACGTCCATTGAATGGGAAGAGGTCCAGACATTCGTGGGGGTCCCACTTCTAAACCATATTAAACACATCTAGGAAATGCTAGGTCTATTTCCCCCAAGTGTCTTTTCCTGTAGCTTCTCAACTCAAAATCCACTGCCTGGAGTCAATTAGGACTCGTGGACACCCTAGGGATGGGATAGGGTAGAGCTGCCTCTGTCAGTTTCCGAGACGGGAGTGGAAAGGCCCGTCTTTCGCCCGTGGAACAGCTGGTGGTTTCCATCTGCTGACCTGGCATCTTAATATGTAATCACTCCCCAGGGCTCCTTCTAAGCAACCCCTCTTTCCACAAAATGCAGACAGCCAATGCTATTCAAATATTTTTCTCACAGAGGGAGAAAATGGCATGGGGCCTGCATCTGACCCATTTTGGCTACATGGGAGAAAGGAGAGCCCATCTCCACACCTGCCCAAGACCAACTGCCTCAGACAGATGTCAGACAGGCCTCCACCGTCCCACTTTCTTCTTTTTCCCTATTCTGACACCAACCATTCCTCCCAGGGCACTCCATTTCTCCTCTGGACTATGCTGCCCTGAACTCACACACAGTAATCACAATTGTGGGCTGTTATTTGGGAATTGAACAGCTTAGTCTAAGTCAGGATAGGAAAACAGTAAAGATACAGTCTTTTGTATCTTCTCAGGCAGCAGCCACATGGGCCTCTGGTCCTCAGCCTCTCAGCCACATGGCTCTCTGGTCTTCAGCCTCTCAGCCACATGGCTCTCTGGTCCTCAGCCTCTCTGGTCCCTTTTCCTTTGCCTGGTTGTGAGGGCCAGGAGGTCCGTAGTTCTGCCTTGATGCTGCTCCGCTGACTGCCTCGTGGTGCCAACACTGAGGCCTCTGTTGCCTTTTGTGGTATGTTTGTGGGACGTTAGTTTGTGGGGCATTTGTGGCCTTTCAGACAAGGACCTTGCAATGCTCTGCTAGTGCTCTTCTTTCTGGATGCTCAGCGAGTTTCTCTGTCCCCACTTCGGAGGCGTTTCCTTATAAGCAGAGGAAGATTGCAAGTAACCCAGCCGCAAGTTACAGTCGTTGCTTCTTGCATGCTCCAGTTACCAAGACTGCGTGTCTGGAGGAGACAGGGCCCCTCACATCGTCACATGTTGCTGTACGTTGGTCTGTATTCAGTGCCCCCAAAGCACTGCTGCCTCCATGGAGACTCCAAGGAGCAATGTGTGATACACAAGGGTCCAAACCAACTTCCTACCCCAGTGCCTACTCTTGTCGATAAGGTGGCTCCTTTCAAACTCTTTATCTTTTCCGAAGATTAACTAAGGTTGTCTAAGGAGCCCTGTTGATGTAGTGTTGGGCTGCGTGCTGTGTGATCGGCAGTTCAAAACCACCGGCGACTCTGCAGGAGGAAGACTGGGCTTTCTACTCCCGTAAACAGTTACAGTCTCAGAAACCCAGAGGGGGGTCATTATGAATCAGCACTGACTGGAATGGCAGGCAGTTGGGTTATTGGAGTTCAAGTCACTACAATGGTGAAATATGTACTTGATATGAGTGGAATAACTTGTCTTGGTTCTAAACTCGGTGTTGCAGCACCATAAAGAGAAAACAAGACTAAATATTATAGTTGCTGTTGGTGTTGCTTGGGGCCCCGGAGCTGGTTCTGGCTCAGAAGACTCCAGGGAATGGAGGAGACCACTCCTTGTGTGCCCAAGGTCATGCCTTTTCAGAGGCGGATTTCCAGGCCTTGATTCTGATGTAACAAGTGCAGAAGACAGAGCTGATGAAGAAGGGGGGGGGGGTGTTCATCAATAAGAAGGATTGGAACATGGCGACTTACGTATTGATTTAGAGTTTATTCTGGGATTTGGGGGAGATGACAGGGAACAAACTAGAGAGATCCTTCCCTAATGGGGCTTACATCCTAGTAGAAAAAGACAGTCAATCAGTATTCAACGTGAGAAATAGAGTATGTGGTATGTTAGAAGATGATAAGATAGAGCATGATAGAAAAAAAATGTTCAGGGAGACCAGCCAGGTACAACTTTCAGTAGGGTCATATGGGAAAAACACCATGAGAAAGTAATGTAAGAGCACTTGATAAAGGTTAAAGAGTTAGTGATGGAAACACTTGGGGGAGATGTACAACTATGCTTGATGTGATTCAACTGTTGAATTGTACGGTATGCACATTACATGCCAGTAAAACTGTTAAGAAAAAAATATTATGTGGGGAAGAAGATTCCATGGGTTCATAAGCTAGAGCTAGCTATTAGTAACATTTGAGAATATCTTTTTCCAAATCCTATAAGCATCTGCACGCACACAATGCACCTAAGTCTGTGCCTTGTAATGGGAATCATACATTTTATATTTGAAGATTCATAAATATAATCTACATAGCACTCAGAAATTTGATAAGGGGCAATGGTGATGACCATATTTAAATTTCCTCAAGTTTTAATATGATTCCTATTCTTTGATATGTATTTGCTTGAATGATCAATCTGTAGACAGAAAAGAAATGACAAGTGTTCTTGGTTGATTAGTTCAGCTCAAAGGTGTGCCGGGCCAGCTTTGATCTCTGTGGGATAAGGCTTTCTGTAGTCTTTTCCCCCTGCTCAGGCTAGCGAGGGGGTGATGAACAGCAGAGACCAAGACGCCAAGGTTAAAGAACTTTCCTGCCCTTGTGTCTCAGTTTCCTCACCTGCAAAGAGGGGATTAGGAAAGCTTCCTGTCTCCTGAGGACACTGGGGGATTAACTAATTAATGCTCATATGGTGCTGAACAAAGGCTGAGCATTGTTATTAGCGAAGAAAGAAAATCTATCATCAGATTGTACCTTCCTGGCATCTGTTGCCTTGGTAACCAGATTTGCAGGTGCAAATACCATTTTGGGCACTGCATTCCAGGGTGTTCCCTTCCACACACTGACATTCTGAAGAGCAGCCAGCTCCGGAGGCCCCCTTGGGACAGTCTGTAAGCAGATTGAGGCAAACTGGTCACCTGAAAGCCACGCTTTGTGTATTTTAAACCATTAGTTCACAGGCATGCCATTCTGTCGTGTCTGATTCAGGGGAAAACAAGGTGCTCAATCTGACTGCCAACAAAAAAAATAGAGAAAAAAATGGGAAACGAACATCCTTTCAACTCAGGTAATTCATTTGCTTTCTGGCAACTGGACACATGTAGTAAAGCCTGAATTACTTAAAAGGTTTTATTTTGGTATTTCTGGAAGCAAAATCACTTCTCCATGTGCTCAACTGCTGCCGAGATTTGATATTCTCGGAAGGATGCTGGCACCTGCCTGGATCCATCAGCACGCATCTTGCCACGGCATGGAGATGATGGACAAGCTTTTACGCCTTTGTGTGAAGGCTTTTCATTGTTTTCACTCCCCTCCATTAGAGGGCAATCGGAAATATTTTACATCAACCAGATAACGCAACACTCTCATCATGCCAGCAGCATGATCTTGACCACATTTTGGCACACGGCGCTTGCCTGTCCTTCGTGATGTTCCTCATGCCACTGAGTGATAGGGGTGCTCACCAGCATGGGGTTTCTAATTTGAATGAGAACTTTTGCATTCGGGAAAACACCCTTCTGGAGTGCTCCTTGAACCGTTACAGCCATTCGATTCTCTTTCCCAAATGCGCTTCCGACGACGCCCGCCCCCTCTCTGTAACAGGTGCTCAAGGGATTTATCAAATAAGTATCCCTCAAGAGTCCTCAAGACTCAAGGTAATTACATTGTTGGCGCACATACAGATATTTCACAGAAAGCTTGGCGGAGAGAACAAAACAAGCAACTTAAATTTATCATGGTCAAAGGGGCATGAGCAGAGATGATTCAACTGGTAGTTACAATACAGTCCCAGTTGCTGGGAACATTCTAGTTTCATCACTAAAGCAGAACAAAATTATTACCAGGGCTCCCGTTCACACTCAAAGGTGCTTGGAATGAGGGATAGATGACATAATCCCTCTTTCACCTTTCCTGTGACTTCCCAGTTCCTAATATTTTGCAGGGTTCATCAGGATCCATGATCTATGCGAGGTGCTTTCTGCTTCGGTGTTGGCCTCTTCTTACTTGTTCCAGAACACTGGATTGGCTTCCATGCCCTGCTCTTCCTGGCTCAGTATCTATTGTGATGCAGAGACAAGGTCGGCAAGATGGAGTGCTCACGTGACACCTTTGGGTGTTTCAATATGTACCTGGGTAAATAGTCTTGGAAAAACCAAGGGTGGAGGGCTTGGTGACCCAATGCCTACTCACTCAGGGGTCAGGTAAACAGCATCACTAAATGAAGCCTCGTGTCCAATCAATAAGAGAACTGGAATGCACGTATTTCTCCAAGGAAAGCCATGTCCAAAAGTCAAATCACCATCGACAACCATAACCATCAGCCTGTTTGTCAGATTTTCCTCCGGGCTTCAGCATCGCAGAAGATGCAGAAGAATCTGTGCTGATATTAATAAAATCTTAATACCTTTTAATTTTATATATTTCTGTAAGATTAGTTCTTAAAATTTTTGGCCAAGTCAATCCATCAACAAATCAATGCTCTATCTACTGATCTGTTTACTGCCCAAATGTCTACCATTACGTTGTAAAATACACAAGTTAATTTTAAAATAGGGCTTGTCTTGTTAAAATGGAAGAGACCTACTAGACACGATACAATCTTTTTTTTGGAATGTTCTGGACAGTATTTGTTCCGGAATAAAGCATCCATACTTCTTCTGTTTATATCTATCCATGTTATTCTCACTCTCTTTTCTGTCGCTTATCTACAGCTGCTCTTTCCCCAAGACCCAGATTCAGTTTTTGATGACGTCTTCCCTATGTCTGTCATTGGTGTGTTATTCACAATGTCGTCTCTACTTTCATGGGATCCGTCTTTTTTCGCGGCACTGCCTGGCGAGCATTGAACTGCTATCTGCTAGGTCAGTGGTTCAAGCCCACCAGCTGCCCCTCAGGAGAAAGATGAGGCGATCTGCTCCTGTCAGATTGTTCAGCCTTAGAAACCATACATAGGGTCTCCCTGAGTTGGAACTGACTTGAAGACAGTGGGTTTGGTCTTTTCAGAAATAGGTAAGACTCATGAGTATCTCACTAAAAATATAAATAGGACTTTAATTTCTCTCTATTAGTAAGGAATGGATCACAGTATCACTGAAGGTCTTCCAGGAAAAAGCAGGGGGATGCTGAGGGAAATAACTCACTGCCACTCGTCATGACCCCGTGGGCTTCTGAGGCTGTAAACCTTCATGGGAGCATACAGCCTCTTCTTTGTCCTGCAGTGCTTCTGGTGGGTTTGAACCACCAACCTTGTGCTTGGCAGGCCAATGAGTAACCCACTATGCTACCAGCCACAAGAGGTCAACTATGGATGATATCATTGATGCCATACACTTAGAATAGGCAAAGACATATCCCAACCCAAGGCCCATTGCTGTGGAGTTGATTCCAACTCCACTCACAGGGATTTGATAGGACAGAGAAGAACTGCCTTGTCGTGTTTCCAATGCTGGGATCGCTATGGAAGAACACTTGCCTCGTCTTCCTTGTGGAGCTGCAGGTAAGTTCTACCTGGCAGCCTGTCAGTTAGCTGCTAACTGCGTAGCCATCCTGGCATCAGGGCTCCAGAGGCAAATGCGCGGAGATGGAGGTTGATTCGAGCTGACCAGGCGTGGGAGGAAGGGGACTGGGAGACTCATTACTTTGGAGGCATGGAACTCTTGTGCGGGAAAGACCTGAAAGTAGAGTGGCTGCAAAGTCTGATGACTGTACACGGAGAGATAATGAAGCACACGTTTTTAAAAAATAATAAAACCTTACTAGAGCGATTAAAAAGAAAGGGAAAATGAAGTGGAGGGATGTGGCCTGTCCGGAGTAGTAGTGCACGGACATTCAGGCACAGGCACCGCACACAACTGTGAGGTAGGGTGGTGAGCATTCCCACTGGGAGAAATCCCCAAAGTTACCCTGATGCTGGAGTTATTGGTCATTCTATTTTCTTGGAGTTGTGTAACATGTAATTGATGGTCACAGGACAGAAAGAAAATCTTATTTTAGAAATTTTAGGGAATTATTTTGCTTTGGATTAGAGCCCAAGAATCAAAGAGATTTGTTTAGGGCCTTTGAATTCAGCTCACTTAACCTGTCAAATATCCATTTCAAATAACTATTAACAACTGCTCTTGATAATTAAGGGCAAAGCTGAGTAGGGAAAATAAATGAAGAATTTAGAAATACTTTTCTTTCACTCACGAAAACCCAGAGTCTATCATTTAAGAGAGCAAAATAAAAACTAGAATATAATCGTATGTAAGCATCATATGATATGATTATAAAAAGATTTCATGTTTTCAATGCTCTTTCTTTGTCTACTGGAGTCTCTGCATGTTTCTGAGCCTCCGTGCCTCACATGGAGAGGGTGCTTAGTGACTGGCACTTACTCAGATGACAGAATCGCCCGTAGCGCCCTGGATCACACATGCAGGCCCCATGTGCCCAGTGGCCATGGCCATTGTTGCCACGGTGACATTTCCTCTTGCAGTTTCCCCCAAAGAATCCTCTTGGACATCCTGGAGGGTGGGAAGGGCAAAAAAAGCAGATAAGAATGCACACACAAAATTTGCTATAGGGTTGCTCATAAAATCAGGTTGGCAATTCAAACCCACCGGCTGCTAGAAGGGAGAAGGATGAGCTATGATTGGAACCAACTCGACGGCAGTGAGCTCTTCTGTTTTATTTTCTTTCCGACTGACGCGAGAGCTGTATTTTACAAAGCGACACATTTGGTTTTATATCATGTGATTACAATTCTTCAGTGTTCCTACGACTCTTGCTGTCGGTGTCGTGTTGGCAGCTGTTGACTAACCACAAAGGGACAGTGGTTATGCATGAAGTCCATTGGCAGGAAATGAACTCGAGTCTCCCTTAGGATGTTGAAAATTTTACCTCTGAAGTATGACTTCCTGTTAGGTTTTGGAATGTTCTGACTCGTAGGGACCCTACAGGACACCCAGAACTGCCCCACAGGGGTTCCAAAGCTGTACTCTTTTGGAAAGCGGATGCCACACCTCTTTCTTGCTGAATGGGCCGTGAGCTCTCACCGAGGAGCTCCTGGCTAGCAGATGAGAGAGAGCTTAACCGCAGCGCCACCAGGGATCCTTTGTGCTGTGAGGTCCTTGCTCGCTGCACAAACATGATTTTATATCCTCTCTCAGTGTGTTAGTCTGGGTACGTTAGAGAAACAAATCCACAGAAACTCATGTATAAGAGTTTTATATCACGAGTAAGTGCACATCAAGAAAACATCCCAACCCAGTGCTGCCCAAGCCCAGACGTCCAACATTAGCCCATATGTCTGACACCAACCCATAAAGTCCTCCTCCATCTCACAAAACACACGCAATGACGCCGGCTGCAGGAGGAAAGGCAAATCAGTGGATGTGTAAGCATCTCAGCGCTGGCAGTGGTCTCTACATGGCTGTTTCAGCACCCAGGGCTTCATCAAGGTAGGTCCATGTGGCTTCTCCTTGGGGATGTCTGGCAGGAAGTGAGCCTTGCCAGCTGAAGCAGGGAACTGGCAAAGGCAGCTGCACCCTGGTTGGACCATCACAAAGCAAGAGACCCAATAACTAGAAAAGTGAGGCTCACTGAGCCATTTATTCCTCCGCCCTTCAATTAACCCCACATGGGTTTATTGGCCAGGTTGGCACAATAAAATAATTACCTCACTCTCCCATAAATCAGAGTTGGTTGTGATGCATACTAACTCGACCCATTGCACCAGAGGACGAACCACTGCTCAGTCCTGTGCCATGCTTACCATGCTGAAGCCCATCTCTGCCACACTGAAGTCCACTGTGTCAATCCATGTAGCTTGAGGGTCTTCTTAAGACCCGAGGTCTTATGAGGCCCCACCCTGGTGACTTCCTGTTGCGTCCATAGCTCCCTGACAGCGTTGTTCCACCCTTGAACTTGCCGCTTTCTCCAAGCAACCCCACTCTCTCCCCATGTCAATGTCTGGCGAGGTGTGGCTCCCTCAGGCTGGAATGTTCTCCCCCCCTCTCCCTTACTTCACTTTTACTACTTGGGCGTTAATTGTCCAAAATCTCTCCCACCGCCTGCAGCTATCTATCCCTCATGTTCTTACTGCCAACTGCCCTGTTCTGTTCCCTAGGCCGTATCGCCTTCCATCTGGAGGAGGGCTGTAAGGACGGCAAAGAAGACCTGGGTCCTCTCCACCCTTCTTTGTGTGTTATCACATCACAATGCATGTCACAGTGCCTTGGACACTTAACACATAGTTTTTGAATAAAGAAATAACATTGCTCACGGGGATAAGACACTGGGATCGTGAGGATAAGAAACTGGGATGCCATGAGGGGCCTTCCTGCACCTCAGGGAGCTAAGTAAACTTGCTTTGCTGCTCCTCAGTTTGGTTATCTGTGAGCATCTAATAAACTCCCCATGATTTCTGCAAATCCTTGGGGACATAGATCTTCCCCGACCCCCTGCCTTCAGCTCCTGCGCCTCTGTAAACTGCTTCCTTGTCTCTGCTTCATCACCCACAAGGGAAATGTGGCCTCGTCACTGGCTTCCATCAGAAGTCCACGCCCAGCCCTCACAGGTATTGGGGAGCTTCCCATCCATCATCTTTCCTCCCTCTTCCTCTGCCTCAAACCTCTCCTTTTTGCCTCTGATTTTCATTTCACCTTCTCTCTTCCAGGCCTTGCCCAAGGGACTCCAATTTTTTCCCCTTCCTTTTACTACGCAGAGCAAATAAATTCTCCCCAGCCCCTCTGTCCAAACCAGCACACACCAACTTAACTTTGTCAGATCAACAGGAGAAAAAGACATTTGTTCTGTCAGGATTCACCCGGGGGTTTTAAGAACCACTGATTTCATTCTGACACACCCGCCATCCGTCAAAGCCACGGTGCTGTTGTGTAGATAGACACAGACATTTTCTTCCCCAGAAAGGGCCAGTTGAAAAAGACGCTGACGCTTTCACTTATTTCCCATCAGAGACCCCAGAAAGGTGGTGTCACCTGTGTGACCAGGAGCAGACAGGCATGCCAGCTTCACAGGTGCTCCAGGAACTCCCGAGGGGCACCGGCCCCACCCAGTCAGGGCACCACACGTGCCTCCTTTCTGGCACTGCCATGGACTGCCACACTCCCACTGGCCTCTGGGGAAAAAGCTAGGCAGAAAACAGAGAAGGCGATGAGTCCAGCCGCCTATTCACAGGGCAAGTGAGGCGGAAGTATTGACCTTCAATTAGAATGAATACCAAGTCACTAAAAGCTCGTTAACCAACCTCGCCACATACGTGCAATGGAATACTAGGCAACATTGAGGAATAACAATGAGTCCACAACGCACCGAATCCCATGGATGGACCTGGAGGGCATTCTGCTGAGCGAACTTCGTCAGTCATGAAAGGACCAACATTCGATGAAACCACTTGGTACAAAGTCAAGAGAAGGGTTGTACACAGACAGAAATCTTTTATGGTTACCAGGAATCAGGAAGGAAAAGGAGGCAAAACTCAGTAACAAGAGAGTAAAAAACTTCTGAACTTGCGTGTGGGGAAAGGCAGTGCCCAAGGGGAGGGAGCCCAGCACACTAGAACCAAGACCAAAGAAGACCCGTGTGTGTGTGTGGTGTGTGTGTGTGTGTGTGTATGTGTGTGTGTGTGTGTGTATGTGTGTGTGTGTGGTGTGTGTGTGTGTTTATGTGTGTGTTTATGTGTGTGTGTTTATGTGTGTGTTTATGTGTGTGTGTGTGTGTGTTGGGAGGGGGGGGGGCGGAGCATGTAAAAGCTAAAGGCCCTCATGCCCAGGAGTGTAGTGGAGCACTCAGGGAGCAAGGAGCAAAGTGATGACTTCTTAAACCTCTCCAACTGCCTTGAAGGAATGAGTCTCAGGACCAGAGTCTCAGGAGACACCAAGGCCAATTGGCCATAGTCTATAAAGACAACGTTCCGTATCATCCTTTGGTGACGAGTGAGCGGGGTCTTAAAAGCTCTGGTCTGGAGGAAGAAAGGGTGGTGAAAATTGAAGGCATATGGAAACAATGAGTCCAGCGGACTAATGGGCTGTATAGATATCAGTTTCCACAACTCGGAGACCAGAAGAACTAGATGGTGCCTGGCTACCAGTATCAAGTGCTCAGGAAGGGATCACAGGAGATGGTTCTGGATAGAGTTAAGGAAAATTTATAAACTCCACATTATATAAACATAGTAGATTTTCTGGTGAAACAGAGACAGGTGGAATTTCCGGTGCTATGTCCCTTCATTACCAGTCAGGGCCGGAACTGAACTCACTCCCGTGGCTAAATCTTCAAACAATGCACACATCTAGAGGGAAAACAATTCACACTGGTGAGGGCTGCGCACCTTACACTAACCAACCATTGGAGGTCTACGAGCAGCGAAGGACCAAGTTCAGAAGGGCTAGGAGAGAAGGAGGAAGGGACACAGGAAGCACAGGGAGGAAGTGGGATAAATGATGGTGCATTTTTCACGGAAGGCAATGAATGAGATGAAATCAAACACGTACTAATTGCTGACTGTAGGTGTTTGTATTACATACATTTATTTTTGAACAACAAAGCTCAGGAGGAACGTACTCCTTAATCCATGGACAGTAAGAGGCCCAAAGGGCAAGATTTGCATAAAACTGAGAAGTCAGAGAAGCGCCAGAGAGAGACACACACTGGGCAGCGGGGAACCAGAGGCAGTGGGGAAAGTGGAACGACATTGTGGGGACTGCAATCAGTGTCCCGGAGCCAAAATCTGTATAATCGGCTACATGGGAAGCTAATTTGCTTGGTAAACTTTACCCAAATCCCCATGAAAAGTTACAAAACCACACAAAAACTGCAACGTGCAGCCCCAGGAACAATCTTTGACACGTAGCCAGTTTGAATGTTATAGTCATTCCTAGGGTCGGTCAGCGATACAGCTAGTTAAAAATAAAAGTTAACCAAAGGAACTCCTAACCAGGTTCCTTGTTTTTAGGTTACTTTGTTTCTTAAACTTTAACCCCCGCATTTCCAAAGCTACCCAGCTCTCTCTGCTGTGTGTTGACTCGCATCAACCCTAACGAGGAACAAACTGTATCTTCTATTTGAACCATGTGAAGAACATGCAGGGGGAAATGTCATGCATTTTTAAGCAGGAGTGATTGCGGCTAAGAGTTGTTGAGGGTCCCAGGGTGCTTTGCATTGTCAGAGATTGATGAAGTCCAGCGCACCGCTGGTTTTCATTTAATTACCGGTGGGTCGCTTTGGAAGTGCTTGAGTGTTCTCATTTAAAATACGTCGGGGGGGAAAGGGGGCTTCGCATTTCGCTCCTTAGGTAAATACAATTGCTGGGGAAATTTCAGTTGTCATTTTAATCGGTGTTTCATCGAAGTAAGATAAAATATTTAAAATGACATTTATGCCATCTCTGTTATTCATCTAACTACATGCCACCAGCCAATAATGTGAGCCCTTTTTTACTTCATTAAATTCTCCTTTGCTTTCAAACTATAGGCTACTGTGAAAGGGAAATGGAGGGAAAGGGCAAGAAGAAGACAAAAGAAAAAGGAGACTAGTACCTAACATTTGTTGACATGGCAACTCACGACAACAAACTGTGTTCATTTATAGGAGGTGCATCCTTGAAATCGTATGGCAATGATAGGGGGAATCGATCTGGAACATGAAGGTTGAGAAGCTTAGAAGACTCTGCAGTGCCTAGCTCATACTACGCAATCAACTGAGGCAAACCTGCACTCCTGTCTGGTATTGCCCACAAGGTAGAATATGATATCATATAATAAAGGTTTCACCAAATACTTCATTAGAATCAAACCAAGCAAAGAACCTGGAGAAGGAAAATAGAAAGCAGAATTACCTTTCTTAAGTTCCAGGTGAATGATGTTGGAACAAGCTGTGAGTCTTGCCTTCTACATCCTAGGTCATTTACTTTTCATGTGCAAATAAACACTCTCATCTTTCCTTGCTATTGGATAGAGCTCTTACAATAAGAGAGATAATCAACAAGAAAATCTTTGGAAAGAAATGAGGTTCTACAAATGAGCTATGAAAATGCATAAGTGATCAGTGGAATTTTAATTTTATTACCTTATAATTTCTTGGAAAAATCCTTAAGAAGATATTTCCATTAGAAACTAATAAAGTTATTTGACCAGAAGATCTATTCAAGGGACATCCTGTCAAGACCCATGCTGAAAGCTCTATCCTATTTATCTATCTATCTATCTATCTATCTATCTATCTATCTATCTATTGATTTACTGCCAAGCTGCATTTTAAGAGTTGACATTCTTTTAAAAATATGAGTGATGAATGATGGACCACTTCCATGTACTGTAGTTCATAGGAGTTTTCAAGAAAATATTTCCAGTTTGGAATAAAGTTTAAATTTTAAAATTTAAAATGAAGGCTCGGTTTTGTGTGTTGCAGCAGCGTCTGGGAAGAACTTGGAGGGCTGGTGTGCCCTAACTGATAAGCTCAATTCCCAAATGGCCATCTTGGATGACGTCTCCTAGTCATGTAACTCTTCAGATCACAGGATACAGGCATATTTTCAGCTAATTCTTGAGCATCAAACTCCAATTCCTTCCCAACTTGTGAAAATATTCGAATAAGCCAGTGACCTCCAGTGGAGCCAGGGGATACTCCAAACTCCGGGTGTTACGGAGCCTGTCTCGCGAGTCCCTGGCTGATCACTCAGTTTTTGACAAATCTTCCACGTGGCTCTGAACATTGTGTGGCAGCTCCTCCTGAGCTGTGAGCTTTCACGCCCATTCGATTGCTGTTGATCTCATACGTCCACTGTGAAATGTCTTGGCTTTGACCATCGCACTAGCCCCAGGACAGGGCTCCCTCCACCACTCAAATGAGGCAACCCCCCGAACTAAACTCACCTGGTTCAGGTCGAGTCCACTAAAATACCACCCACCCTTTTGTCAAAAAAAAAAAAAGAAAGAAAAATGTTCTTTTATTTCTCCTAAAGAAACCGTTCTGGCTTCATTTTTAAAGAAAAGCAAAGCATGTGAAGAACAGAGCCTTCAGCATCCAGGGCAGACTTCCTTCTAAAGGAGTGGGCATAACCCTGCAGAGAGTCTCAAGGTGTTCCAAGGACAAAGAAACATCTATTAATTTCTTTTGTTGTTTTCATTTTAAGGAGCCTTGGTGACTGGTGACACCAAAGTTAAACTCTCAGCTGCCAACCAAAAGGTCAGGAATCTGAGCCCACCAGCGTCTCCACAGGAGAAATAGAGGGCAATCATAGGCTTCTATAAAGATTACAGGCTCGGAAACCCTATGGAGCAGAACTATTCTGTCCTTATAATCAACTCAAAGGCAATGTGTATCATCATTCTATCACTTAGTTCATTTTGAACATTTCTCTATTCATTTTATACTGGTTATGTTTTATTCTGATGTTTTCTGAAGCAAGTACTTTCATTTTTGTTTCACTTCTTATTATGCTTGGGTACCCTACCCTATGAAAGTAATACTGAATATATTTATCAACAAAACGTACATTGTATTAACAATAAATAAAAGAGCTTCCCAATGGGAATACAGTCACACTTATTTGACCTCAATAATACAAAGTTGGATGTGTGAACCTTCAAGTAAATATAACTAGTTTTTTTCAATACAGTTTTATCCATTTGTTCTGATGAAGATTCTTACATGGAATAAGACATGGCTCTTGGCTTTATGTCATTGTGCTGCAAGGTTGGTGACTCAAACCCACCAGCAGATCTGTGGGAGAAAAATGAGGCTGTCTGTTCTTACAAAGATTTGTAGTCTACAAACCCTTTGTGAGATTACCAGGAGTTTGAATCAAATTGATGGCAGAGGGTTTTTGTTTGTTTGTTTGTTTGTTTTTGTTCTGTGAGGTGGGAGTTGGTGGCTTTCATTGAGTTTTTCAAGAGAGATCATGACTAATTTATCTACAATGTGGAGAAGGAGCAATTTAAAACAAATCAGATTAGACCAGAGCATGCACACTGTTACAGATCCAGGATAGATAAACCCCTCAGGGTCAACAGGTAAGTAGCGATACCAGGAGGATTAGGGGAGGGTGGGGGGAGAAAGGGGGAAATTGATCACAAGGATCAAACTAGAACCCCTTCCCAGGGGGATGAATAATGAAAAAGTGGGTGAGGGGCGATGGAGGAGGATGTAAGATATGGTGAAAAAAATCTATAAGTTATCAAGGGTTCGTGAGGGAGGGCAGGTGGGGGATGGAGGGGGAAGAAATGGGGAGCTGATATCAGGGGCTCAAGTGGGAAGAGAGTGCTTTGAAAAGGATGATCGCGGCACATGTGCAAATGTGCTTGACACACTGGAGGAATGTATGCACTGTGATAAGAGATGTAAGCGCCCCCAACAATAGAATTAAAAACAAAACAAAACAGCAGCAAGATAAATAACTGGGGGAGACCAGAGAGAACGAATGTGTGATGCAACATCTAGTAATTGGCCTTGAGTCACAAACGGAGCTGACCGTGCAGAAATGGGGGAAGGAGAAGTACAATCTGGTGGAGCAATATTTTAACAAAAGTTACATAAACTGAAAAGTACATGATATGAAGGAGAGGGAGTGGTTTATTTTGCTGCAAACAATCAGTCAGAATAACAGTTGGGATAGAGATAGAACGTGAAATGAATTGCGAGTCTGCTTTTAGATGACTGCCAGTTAATGAATAAGCGGTGGACAGACGTCAGAAGAAGGAACAGTTGTAAAGGTTATTTATTTATCTGAGCAGCAGAGAAGAGTGATCAGAGAATTGTTTAAGGAAGAATTAAAAACTGTTGACTAGGAATCTCAGTTATATTGGTTTATGATTTGATTAGACTAAATTCCCCAATTATTATTAAAATATAATCAATACTTATACTCTTTCTTCCCCTGGTCTTCTTCGGTCTTGCTTAGTCATAGTCACACTTGGTCCTCAAAGTAACCTACCACATATACTCGTGTATAAGCTGAAAAACTGGGGTTCAGCTTATGCATGGGTCAGTGGAACCCCAGCAAAGTGTAACATCTCGCTGCCCCTCCCCAGGTAACGGGATGAGCGTCCGTTATCTCACGGGTGATTGCCGTTTCTCCGATGTTCATTCAAAGCCCGCTGACACTGCAGGGCTTTGAATGTTTGTTTACTCACATCTAACCAATCAGAGTCGTCCTATGACGTGTATCTTTGAATAAGCCTTTTAAAGACCATGTGTGAAGGATGTGGCATGAATGGATGTCATCTGGTCAAGCCCAACTAACAAAAGGAGGAAATCTCATGAAGCCTGACATAGAGTTAATAGCAAAATGGGTTCGAGATGCATGGGAAGACATTCCAGAAGACATGGTGTGACGTGCCTTCCAGAAATGTAGTCTTAGTAATGCTACGGATGGCAGTGAAGACTGTGCTTTGTATGAAAATGACAGCAGTGATGGTGATGACGGCGATCTCAGTGAGGACAGCGTCTATGATGACCTCACACCAGCTGAAGCTCTGCATTAGGATACGGATGATGATGAGGAATCCAGTTTTGAAGGATTTTTTCTCTTTACATTTTAGCTTGGTTGCTGATTGAGCTCAGGGAATAGTACTCTTAAGGTATAATTGTTGATACCTTGTTTTTATTGAACCTATTTCCCACTTACTGTGCTGGTTTACTAATGTTAAATGATTTGTCCTTTTATTTATGTTTTTTATTTAAAATAATTATTTAAATACATTACCCCACGGATGTCTCAATTTTTAGTAATTTTATTTTCATTTGTTTTGATTATTGAAACGCACCAATAGCTTCTGTATTTTCCACCCTAGGCTTATACTGGAGTCAATCAGTTTTTCTGATTTCCCAGGTAATAATTAGGTACCTAGGCTTATACTCGGGTGGGCTTATATTTGAGTATAACCGGCACTTGTTTTTCAACACTCTAACGAGGCCTTGCAATGCAAATTGACCCAATGCAATGACCTGGGTAAATTGATCCCTTGACTGCTATTTCCATGAGTTTTATTGTGGATCCAAGCAAGGCAAAATCCTTGACAATTTATATCTTTTCTCTATTTATCATGATGTTACCTATTGGTCCAGTTGTGAGAATTAAATCTTCTTCACATTTAGCTGTAATCCAGACGGAAGGCTCCAATCCTTGATCTCATCAGCAAGTGCTTTCAAGTCCTCTTTACTTTCAACAAGCAAGGCTGTGTCGTATGCATCTCACAGCTTGTTAATAAGCCCTCTTTCCATCTTGATTCTGCATCCTTCGCCACAGAAGCCAGCTTCTCTGATTATTTGCTCAGCATACGGATTGAGTAAGTGTAGTGAGAGGATACAACCCTGAGACACACTTTCCTGATTTCAAACTGCAGTATTTCTTTGTTCTGCTTAAACAACTGCCTCTTGACCATGTACACGTTCCACATGAGCACAGTGAAGAATTCGCATTCTTCTAAAGGCTCTCCATAGTTTATGACCCACACAGTCAAATGCCTTGGCATAGTTAATAAACCACAAGTAAACCTCTTCTTGGTATTCTCTGTTTTAAGCCAAGATTAATTTAACATCAGCAATGATATCCCTTGTTCCATGCCCTCTTCTCAATCTGGCCTGAACTTCTGGTAGTTTCCTGTCAATATAATGCTGCAACCATTATTGGACGATCTGCAACAAAACTTTATTTGTATGTGATATAAGTGATACTGTTCTGTGGTTTGAGTATTCTGTTGAGCCACCTTTGAAATGACACAAATATGGGTCTCTTCCTGTCAGTTGACCAAGTAGCTGTCTTCCAAATTTCCTGGCATATATGAGTGAATGTTTCCAGTGCTTCATCAGTTTCTTGAAACATTTCATTGATAGTCCATCTGCGGGGGATTAGACCAGCTATCTGGCATCAAGCTGGGTTCAAAATGAGGCGTGCGGATGAAAGGAAAAGAAAGAGATATGTACAAAGCATGGGATCGGGAGGATGACAGTCTGATGGACTGAAGAACTGAGTATATTCGAAGCTTGGTTTTTATACTCCTCTTACAAGGGATTGTTTACAAAACAAACATCAAAGAACTTAAAAAACACTCTTAAACTCTTATCTATGCAAATGTTTCTTAACAAGTCACACTTTCTTAACATTTGAATAATAAAAGCACTATGTTCTAAGACAATCATAGAGATATACAAGATTTACAAGAGATCGTAAATAACTGAGTTATCTCTCAATGTTTTTAGCAGCAAAGTCACAAATAACAGTCATTTTGCAATTCGTTTGTCTGCAAAGACACAGAGGCACCAGGGATTAGTCACCCATCAGTAAACACCTTGATCAGCAGATGCCTCCTACATCCATCCATCCCTGGCTTCTTGCTTTTGGTTAACGGTTTCAGTGCAGTGTGAACTTCTTCCTTCAGGACCATTACTTCTTGTCGACCTGCGAGCCGCTGAAATGGTGAAACATTAGCTAGCTCTTCTGGTAGGTGCCCTGTGTATTCTTTCCATCTTCTTTGGAGGCTGCCTCCATCATTCAATATTTTGCCCATAGAATCTTTCAAGACTGTAAATTGAGGCTTGAATTTTTTCTTCACATTCTTTCAGTTTATTATATGCTGAGTATATTCTTCCCTTTTGGTTTTCTAGCCCTGGGCCTTTCTACATTTCATTATATTTTCCTTTATTCCCTCCAGCTGCCCTTGCTGTTCAGGTCTGTGACTTCATCATTTCTTTCCTATGCCTTACTTGCTCTATGATTCAGAGCAAGGTTGCAAGCCTCTTCTACTACTCACTTAATTTGTTTCTTTTTAATTCTCGTCTTTTTTATGACCTTTGCTTTCTTCATGAATGATGTTCTTGATGTCCTCTCACCTGCTCATCGGGTTGTCTGTCATCAGGTTCAATGCAGCAAACCTGTTCTTTTATTATTGATTACTTAATTTATCATTTTATTGGGGCTCTCGCTCTTTGAGGTTTCCTCAACCCCACTACCATGACCCCCAGTACTTCTTCTCAATTTAGGCTAGACTGGAACATGTACACAGGTATAGAAAGGGATGGGAGCTCTCGACACACAGGATCCAGGAACAGGAGTGAGAACAGTGATACCAGAAGGGTAGGGGGAGGAGGGGGAGAAGAAGGGAAAAGGGGGAAACTGATCGCAATGATCGACACATAAGCAAACTTGTTCTTGAAATTCAGGTCGGATAGACTCCAGGTCATATTTTGGCTTAAGTGGGTTTGCTTCAATTTTCTTCTCCTTCGATCTGAACTTACATATGAACAGTTGGTGGTCTATTACACAGTCAACCTCTGACATCATTTTTACTTCTCCAACATCTCTTCCTACAGATGCAGTTCATTTGATTTCTGTGTTTTCCATCTGTGTTGTCGAAAATAATATTTGTTATGAACAAGTCTTTGGTCTTACAAAGTTCTTTCATGTGATCGTGATCTCCAGCGTTGTTTCTATCACTAAGGCCAGATTTTCCAATTACTGTTCTTTCCTCTTTGTTTCCAACGTTTGCATTCCTCAATCATGATCAATGCATCTTGGTTGCATGTTTGATCAATTTCTTACTGAAGATATTGATAGAATTCTTCAATTTCTTTGTCACTAGTTTGGGTAGTTGGTGCTTAAATTTGATGAATAGTTTTATTGATTGGATCTTCTTGAATGCAGAGAGACACAATTTTATCACAGAGTGCATTGTACTTCAAGATGGATATTGAGATGTCCTTTTTGACTATGAAAGCAATGTCATCCCTCTTGATTTTGGCATTCGTAGAATAGTGAATTATATGATTTTTTATTCAAAATGGCCAATACCATCTAATTCAGCTCACTAACACCTAAGACATCAATGTTTTGTGCAGAATTCCCTTTCTGATGACTTCCAATTTTCCTAGATTTATACTTTGTACATTCTAAGTTCCAATTATTAGGGAATTTTTGCACCTGTTTCTTCATCCTTTGAGCCCTTCCCTATCAGCAAGCACAGGTCCTGCAGGCTTTACTCCCATAGGCTTTACTCCAGCTCTGTGGTTGTTACGGTTGACTCCACTTTGAGAAAGTAACTACTTTGAGCGCCTTCTTTCCTGAAGGAAGGAGCCCTAGCAGCAGAGGGGGTTACCAATTAATTGGACTGCTAACAGCAAGGTCAGCAGTTTGAAACCACCAGCAGTATTGTGGGAGAAAGAGGAGGCTTTCTCATCCTGGAAGTTTTGTAGTAGCAGAAGCCCACAAGGTCAGTTCTACTTGGCCCTATAGGGTCGCTGTGAGTCAAAATCAACTGGATGGCAGTGATTTTGTTTCTGTTTTTTTAGTTTCTGACCTGAGTGGCTCATATTTCGGCACTATCTCTGACAATGTTCTACCTATATTCATTAGGCCATCAGTATTTGACAGTATTTTGATGCTTTCCCATAAGATTTCCCAGGCTTATTACTCATGTGGGGTCCTGGTTTACCACTGCCAGCACCAGCACCATGACAGACCATATAAAACCAAAGTCTGGGGCAGGCTTAAGTTCTAATTTCAGATTCCTGGACACTGAGGTAATTCTGTCAGAGAAAGCATCACTTGTCCAAGACTGACCAGTAGGGAGCAGCGACCACCACCCCCAATTGACCAGTCAAGAGAATACGCGCGGAACTACTTACCAACCACCACTGGACAACGCTGATGCCAGAAGTTTTCTCCAATAAGTTTAAAGAACAGCAACACTGGACTGCCCCCGGTCTCTAGCCCCATAAAAGACCAGGGAACAAAGAACTCGGTCCTGATTCCCTTTTGGACGCTGGGTCCCCGCTGCGCTGGGCAGTGGAGGGAGGAAAACCCTAGCTCGAGCTAGAAAAATAAACTCCTTTTGCTGTGTTTGCATCTCAACTGGTCGTAATTCTTCCGTGTGCCCAAGGTGAGCTCGCATTCCTTTCCCCAATCCAACACTCAGAAGTGGGCAGCCGATTCCTTCCTTGTAGTCTGTTCTTAGTCTGGCAGCTCCACTGAACCCTGTTCACTTTGAGTGACTCTGCTGGTATTTGAAACACCAGCGACATCGCTTCCAGCAACACAGCAACACAAAAGCCAAGACAAACTGACAGGCCATTGGTAGATAACACACATAAAGGAAAACTCATGACCCACATGTCATTGTAACTGTGCCATTTCCCCAGGGTGTCACTTACTTTCATTGCAAAGGAGGCCACTGCAGCCAGCTGGGAAGGTGTGCCCCCTTCTCCCTTGCTGGCATTTGCCCCCGTTGACTCAGTCCTCAGAGCTCAATCTGCAATCGTGGCCAAAGGTGCCGTCTAAACAGATGGGAATGGGATATCATTTTAGTTGGTCCTAATGGTCTTACACAATTAAACTAAAAAAGAAAACAACATTTTTAATTTCTCAATGAAAGTCATGGTCCTGGAGCATATTTCCTAAAGTCTCAGAAAAGGATGCAGCAAGGATATGTGTGTGTGTATAATACATGTATATACACACATATATACATATATATCTTATTTTATTTTTCAATTTGGATATAACACACAATCCTTAAAGGATATTGAGGAAAGTAAAAAGTGAAAAGAAATGACCATAGATGCCAGAACACAAAGATAATCACTATGCATAGAATTTGGGCATTTTTGTTCCACTACTCTTTCAGCATAGTCTTTCCCCCCCAAATATTTTAAAATTGAAATCTAAAATACATGTAGAAAAGCATGAAAATATGAAAGGATATCTTAAAGGGTTTGTGTGTTTAAAATATGAAGGTTTTCTTGTAAATACCACCCAGATTGAAAAACAACACGACTGGGACACCAAGGCCCGGCAGCTGACGTGATGCTTCAGTCACGAGCCTCACAGATGTAGTGTTCTCCTGAGTCCTTTCACTATAGGTTATTTTTCTTTATCTTTGGATTTTGTATAAGTGGAATCAAATGCCCATCCACCTGGGCTTCATCTATCCTGAGACTCAAATAAGTAGGTCATACTGATTTTTCACTATCAACTGTTCTAACAAGGGACATGCAGGCTACCGTGAGTCCAATTGGACTTGATGGATTTTGTCTGGGACGGGTGTGTGTAAATGGGTGGGTACAAGGTGGGCGGGTGGCTTAAGAAGTGGCAAACGAAGCTGAGCTCTCACCCCACCCGTGGAAGAAGAACTTACCTGAATTTTCTAAATGGTTGCAACAAGGTGAATTCTTTCCCTCACCAACTTTGTGCAAAATGGTAAGTTCTCCTCGGGGATCTTTTTCCTCTTCCCCCTCATCTTTGTAGGTAGGAGGCAGAGAGGCAGCGACATAGTGAAGCAGCTGAGGTGGGCTCCTGAACACGAGGCCCGGACACCTCTCAACTTCTAATTGCTCTGCTTCCTCGAGCTTGTCATCCTCATGTAAAGCTGCGAGCGCACGGGACAACGCCTGGAATCAGCATGTTGCTTCAAAGGAAGGAAAACGGAGCAAGGCTTGATGAGAGCCATGAGAGGGCTTGAACTAGACCGCGAAGGCAGGGGGTGACCAAAAGGTAAAACGCTTTTTGAAGGCTGCTTCAAAAAGTCCACTGTAAGCGTAGGTGAGCGGCAGCAAGGGCTGAGTGGCATCTGCAGCCGAGAGAACCAAAGGGGAAGAAAGAACAGCCCCGTCTGGGAAGAGAGAGAGGGAAGGACGGGGTGAGTTTGGCACACGCGCTCCCCCTTGCTAGGGAAAGAACAGACAGAGATCCAAGTGGAGCAGAGCAGAGAAATTAAAACCCTTCACAGGGACTTACAGACACAAGTGTTCTTGTCACCTCCAATCCTGTAGCCGTCTTCACAAGGGCAGTCTTGTGTGCCCTGGGAATTGATACACTCTTGGTCACAGATACAGACTCTACTGCTATCCTGACGCTCAGCTAGGAGAGTCACAGAGACATCCGTGATTAGACGCGGAGAGCTAAAACAGACACGATGAACTGAGAGACACACGCATGTCCCTTTCGGGAGCTGTATTCACCTTGGCGTGATAATAACGAGCATAGAGAAACACAGCCGAGGACTTACTCAAGTGTAACGTGCCTACTACACTTCTGTCATGCATTCTCCACGTCGCTCACTCTACTTCATCTGTGAGGACAGGGCTTACCAACCCGCCGGTGTATGTGGTTCTGATAAAGAACTTACAAGTGAGATGACCTCAGAATGTGAGCCATTTTGTGAATGATCTTCCCTCTTGCTGTGCTCGGTGGCCATTCCAGAGCACCTTTCCCAAGCATTACTCTATACCAGGATTGGGGGGACAGTTAGAGAGAGAAGCGCCCTGCACTTTGAGGTCTTCTGGCTTACCTACTAGAGTGTCCAAGTCTACACCCAGACTGTAGTCAATGTGTTCATGATACCAACCCCACCCCCCAAAACAAACAAACAAACAAACAAACAAAGAACCCTCACCTGAGCTTTTGGCATTTGCCTCATATTATAGGCACCTTTCCCACTTGGTTGCATACAAACAACTGTGCACATTCACACCAGACGATACTCTCTTGGCTTACCCTGTGGAAGAGCAGATGGTTTATCATTTTGGACTCCTTTCTTCCCTGGGCCTATGACTGGATGGGATTTAGGAAATGGTAAGATGCTGCACTGCTTTCAGAATATACACATTTCATACCTTGGTGTCCTTGGCTGGTAGCTACATTGCAAAGCTTCGGTGCTTGGTCTCAGTATGCGGAAACACACCTATCACCCTCAACAGGATTTGGAATTTATTTCTTTAAGCAGAGAAAACTATTTTCTTGGAGGAGTTACTGTTTCTCACCTAATTTGGCTGTTACTGGAATAGAATAACTGTCTTTTCATATTTGTTCCACTTTCACAGGAAAAAATATTGTTCAATATAATAGTAAGAATGGTCCACAAGGAAAATTTCAAGATTATACTTTTAAGGCAAACTTCCAAAAGCAAACCATAGCAAAGAGTTATTCTTAATTCAGGGGGGAAAGTAGATGAATTCTAGTCATTGAATTCAAGCTTATCTATGATAAATATTAAAAATTACATAAACTAAAAATAATTCGAAAGGAAGGTGAATCATTGCTAACAGATAAATTAGCAAATCGTAAACTGACTCATCTTAAAACTGCCATTAGCTATTTTAGCATCAGCTGCATAAGGGATTCATGAGAAGTAAATTCATGAAACAGCAATTCTTTTGCTACTGCTTGTTAATGAAATAGTTTACTGAAAAGCACCTTTAGTGACCACATTTCCAATTGCAGCCAAGTTTGCCATGAGTAATCCCTACAGCAGGTGGCATGTCTTGCCAGTGTCAGAATCTCTCATTCTCCGACACATTAAATGGGCTGAACATGATTATGCACCAACGAATACCGTAACAACGGCTGCTTTTCATCGAGTCACTTCTCTGCCAACCACTGCAGCGGGCACGTCATCTTTCTTACTTTTCTTATTTTACCCAGTAATCTTATTATCGTCTTTATTTTCCTGATGAGGATCGGAGCAGTTCAAAGGCACCACTCAAGTTCACATGGTATAAATGGCAGAATCACCTGGAAATGCAGGTCTCTGTTCAAAGCCTTGCCTTTCCCCACCCTCGCCCTCTGCCTTAGGAGGCTCATCCTCAGCTGCCCCCCGCCCCTGGCCCCTCTGATATGTAGTAACCGATCCCAGGGTTTTACCATCACATCCACAACCATCCTGGCCAACTTGAAAGCCTTCCTGACAGCCACCGTCGTAGCCCCTTGGATAGCTGATGCAGAACTGGGCACAGCAAGCTTCTCCACTCTCACACTCATCAAAGTCTGAAGGAGAAAATGACGTGTTTGTTCTGGAAAACTCAGTACTTCCGTCAGCCCAAAGAAGCACCAACCTGTCTCCATCCTAAATGAAAACCTTTTGGTAATCACGTTCACCACCTGAGGCCAGGCACCGCTACCATGAAAGAAACTCGAACACAATTAAGAACGAGACCCACATTTGAGTGCAGGCTTTTTTGGGGGGTGGCGGGGAGGGGGCACATACTTTCCCAATGGCAGCTATTGGAAAAGTGTGTAAATAATCTCCGAGTACATTTGTAAGCACCGAAAAAAATAATCTCAGCTAGTTTTCTAGTTTAAATCATAATCCGATGGAATCCATAGAGGATTTGAAGAACAAAGGAAAGCTTGAGGAAGAAGAGCCAAGAAATTCTATTTAGGGAGTATCTCACAGCTACACAGATAAAGCAGTGTTAGATTACATCACGATTTGTTCTCCTAGAACTTCATGTTAAAAACCATCTCCAAGCAAAGAGAACTCGCATAGTGACACTAGCGCTGATAACGACACCTGTGAGAGCAGTAGGGCAATAAGGAACCTAGAGAATGCTTACTGTCAAATATAATAGAGGCAGATGCGATAACTCAGAGAAGTTGAAAGCAGGTGCTGACCCTTTGGAGGATGATTTGATGGAGACGAGGAAGGTTTGGGCATCCCGTTTCCATCTATAACATCAATTCCCTGGAAGGTCCTGTCAGATGCACAGTTTTGAACCCCACGTTCTTTAAATTTTCTTAAGCCCTATTAATTGTAGAATCCTACAACTCTGAAAGTTGCTTCCGAAGACGTTCCTAGGGAAAATAATAATTTACCAGATGGTGTCAAGTTCAAACCCCTCCTCCAAAGAATAATGTTAGACCTGAGTTTTGAGATGAACATTTCTAACCTAATTGCCCAAGAAGCACCAACTTCTTTCTCTGCTGCTTTCTATAGACTGGAGCCCCGTGAATTGTGTGGTCTGGCCTTTCTTTCCTATCTATCTATCTATCTATCTATCTATCTATCTATCTATCTATCTATCTATCTATCTATCTATCTATCTCTCTATCACCTACCTACCTATCATCTATCTGTCTATCTATCTATCTTTTTTCTACCTATTTATTATTTGTCTCTGGTCCTTTTTATTCAGTTCAAATCCCCCTGTTGACTGGTTTATGCGGTTGGGTGGCCTGTTAAGATCGCTGAGTTTACAAAATCCCATTACTTCACATCTAGGCGAGCTGCGACAGATCTAAGAGGTCAGTTTCTTGATTAACCTTGGAAAAGGTACAAGAGAAGGAAATGCAGACAAGGAAAAGGAAGGAAAGAAAATGGAATCAATCCCTTTGGTGAGGGGTTACCATAAGATATCTAAATGAAAGTTATTTGGTCCGAAAACATTCTTTCTCCTGTAAAATGTCACCAGCGATGCTATTCACAGAGCTCTAGATGGCATTTTCTCTTTTTACAGGAAAACATTCATGATCCTTTGGGCTAGGTAATGTGAATATAGAGGATATATATATATATATACATATATATATAACCTGTATATTAATAACTTGTTGCTATCTACTTATTAATTTACAACTATAGTTATGGCTATCGATCTGTAGGTATAGTAACATATTCTTATTGGTATAATTTTAATAATTTCAGTTCATTTAAAAGCTTATAATTCATGGTCTTCTTTATTTCCAGGGCTTTAAAACATTCCAGCATCTCAGGTTCCATGTTGTCAAATATCAAGGAACACAAATGGTATAATTTGAAGGTAAGCCTCAAGTTTTGACTATCATTTTATAATCCATTTCAGATTTTTTCTTCGAGTACTGTTCCCTATTGATAACTTGCATCAAGTATACCCTTCCCAATCCAGAACTCATCTGCAACCTAATCCTTCAACATCAACACCTTGCCTAAAACGCTGTACCTTGAACTCTTAGATAATCTGCTTCCTACATTTTAAAATTACTTTTCAGACCTTATTTTGTGAGAATTTTTGCTACCTATTCCATGCTCTCCATTGTCCTACTCTCTGATGATTCTATCTTTCCCAAACTGATCAATCTACCAAACTTTTCAGCACTGCAGAGAAATTCACCTGCACCAAGATATCTAGGCTTAACCAAAACTACAGTGTCATTTATCATCAGGGAAACCAGTAGAATATTTTATTTCTGATATAAAAATAAAGTATAAAATATAAAACTAAGTCTATATCCCACAAAGAACCTGATATTTTTAACTGATACCCCTAATATAATTATTGAATAGTTTTAGGTTAGAAATTAAATTTTTTTGTAATAACTAGGAATGTGAAGTGAGCTGACCTAAGATTAGTCAGACGCTTGCATTTGGTACAGCTGTCTCTCAAAATGTGTTAGCACATCTACAGGGTTTTAAATCCTAAAGTGGGTTTGAGCTGTGACTTTCAAAGAATTATATTTTGTGATGTTTTCTTTTAGAATACACTACCTTCCATACCAAAGTTGAACACATATTTAATAAGTCCTTGCATGTGGGTGAGAATGCTTGGCCATTTGCAGATTGGATGGCTTATTTTTATCATCTTTACATTTCTTTGCACATTCTCATATTTAGAAAACATAGAAATTAATCCTAAAATAGGCTAAAAAGAAAATTATTTCATTTCCTTCATGCATGGATGTTTTCACAAATCATCTATGGCTTAATCTCTTCTTGGCCAAATAAACAAAATATGTACACCTTAAATTAATCAGTGCATGACTCCAGTTTGCTCTTGAGGAATGGGTATTCATTGGAAAGTGAAATAAACATGAGCCGGAGACAATATAGCCCTGCCGTGTTGCCTACAGAGAGCTCATGCATGTCCAAGACGCCACACTCTGACCCTCAAACTGCTCGTCTAGCTGCAAAGAGAACTGCATGGAATTGTTCAATGAAAGAATAAGAAAAGAGATCACATTTGTAAAGATTTCACAAACTTCCAGTTTCTGGAATCCCACGGTCAAGGGAGGAAGGCAGACAGATAGAGGCAAAGGAAGGGAGGGAGGAAGAGCTCATTACAAGCTTACAGCACAAAACAGAGCAACTCCTTAGGATGTCAACCTTCATGGGCACCGAGAGACGCATGCTTCTCTACTAACAGGAATAGACTGGAATTTGTATAACTGGGGTACTTTGTCATGGTAACCGGAACGAGGAAAATGACAGATTGAAGCACTCGCCTGAGAGATTCAGAGGAGGCACCATGAGCCCTTTCAGGATCCCGATGCAGGATCCGTGTTGATCCTGCAGGGACCCATGCACATTCAAAGTGTCCCGGTGAGCTGTCATCTCTGAGTGCGGTGCCACCATCTTGAAAGCTCGGCTTTAATATTATGTGAATTGGGCCTCACTTTGAAGTGACTGAATCAACCCCTGCTTGAAACCAAGTCTTCATTCATCACACTCACGGTCACCTGCTATGCATGTGGCTTTGAAATCACTGACAAGACACTGAGCTTTCCTGGCACTACAGTAAAACAAGGGTAAGTGTATATGCCTGGTCTGACTGGGCTACAACATTGTAGAGACACAGTTGGGAACAGATCCCATTTATAACTCGGGGACGACCAGTGATATCATGTCTGCTTGAGGTACAGACAAGCAAGGCGCAGGGTAACAATTGCAGTACAGTTACATGTGCTAATTGGATAGCCCTTGGCATCTTCTCTGGAAATAAATACATATATTTTGTTTAAATGTTTTATATCTCCTTTAATTTCAAGCACAGGAGCAAGATAAGGCAGTCTATTCCTTTAAAGATTTAAACCCAAAGGGGTAGTTCCACCCTGTTTAGAGGGTAGCTATGAGTTGGAATCAAATGGAAGGCAGTTGAGTTTGGTTTTGGTTTTAATTTCAAGGCAAATATGTAAAGCTAATACCTTCTGCCCATTAATCATTCTTTCATAGTTCTCAAGAAGACAATTTATGTTCAACCTATTTCTCCTTACAGCTTGAGAGATATGGCTTATATTATAGCAATAAGCATCAGAGAGGAAAAGTTAATTTGGGGTAACCTACATTACCGGCACCATGTCTTACCTATGCATGTTTTCTCATCTGAATCAAGCTGGTGTCCATGGTTACAGGCACAACTGGGCCACCACCTGCATGTTCACAGTGATGGGAACAGCCCCTATTGTGTCTTCAGAGTGATGGACAATTTCCCATTCAATCCCTTTTGAAAACAAGCAAAAGAGGGTCATTAGCATAACAATGGGTAAATGTGAGTATATGTCAACAATAGGTACACTATTGGGATGAGGATAACTATTGGAAAGATCAACAATAAAAATTGGGGGGCAATTAAACACTGGAAATAACTATAAATTTCAAAAACGAATAAAATTATAAGTAATATTAAGTTGACAACATGATGCAGGAAGGTGATAATGAGCTCATCAGTGATTCCTAATCAGGTACCCCAAAGCACATTTGTCATTTCAGGATATGAATATATATTTATAAAATATATCAGTGATCAGAAAACAAATAAGGGTGTTTACTGGCTGACATGTCTAGTCTCAAACTCACAATGCTCACTTATTAATATTTTAAAATTTTCCTCCTTAGGGAATATTAGCGCATGAAAATACTGATCAGAACAGCGTTAGAACAAAATCGTGAACATGAAGTCTACACATTGGCGTATCATCTATAACCAGCGCCAGTCAGTTGGCGTACCAGTCCGTGTGGACGCCCATGAGAGTCACTTACTACATAGACATACCTTTGTTTGCTGCTGGAAAACCAATTTATACATCCTGGCACATACTACCACCCTATTTCAATGCAAATAACATGTTATATTTTTGCATATCATGCAACACCACGCATATTTGTCTTTCTTTTTTTCCCACCTGCGTCCTCCCCCAACCACACCTATTTTTCATATGCATGAGATATCGATACTTTTTACATGTTGATGATGTCAGTGCCCCTCCACCTCCCCCGCTGAAGGGATTAATGATGAGCCTCAGTCTTGGAACCTGTCAATGTGGAGGTTTGAAGTCTGGCAGCAGATGCTCACAAGCCTCCCTTCAAGTTCCTACAGCAGCCCCTCACCAGGCAATGTAGTATTCTTATTTTTCTTTATTTTTTTAAAAAAACATTTTATTAGGGACTCATACAACTCTTATCACAATCCATACATATATCAATTGTATAAAGCACATCTGTACATTCTTTGCCCTCATCATTTTCAAAGCATTTTCTCTCCACTTAAGCCCTTTGCATCAGGTCCTCTTTTTTCCCCCCCTCCCTCCCCGCTCCCCTCTCTCCTCTCTCTCATGAGCCCTTGATAATTTATAGATTGTTATTTTGTCATATCTTGCCCTGTCCAACATTTCCCTTCACCCCCTTCTCTGTTGTCCGTCCCCCAGGGAGGAGGTCACATGTAGATCCTTGTAATCGGTTCCTCCTTTCCAACCCACTCACCCTCTACTCTCCCAGTATCGCCCCTCACACCCCTGGTCCTGAAAGTATCATCTGCCCTGAATTCCCTGTGCCTCCAGCTCCTATCTGCACCAGTGTGCATCCTCTGCTCTATCCAGACTTGCAAGGTAGAATTTGGATCATGGTAGTTGGAGGGGAGGAAGCATTTAGGAACTAGAGGAAAGCTCTATTCTTCATCGGTGCTATATCGCACCCTGACTGACTCATCTCCTCCCCTAGATCTCCAGCGGCCAACAAATGGGCTTTGGGTCTCCACTCTGCACTTCCCCCTTCATTCGCCATGGTAAGATTTTTTTTTTTCTGATGATGCCTTATACCTGATCCCTTTGACACCTCGTGATCGCACAGGCTGGTGTGCTTCTTCCATGTGGGCTGTGTTGCTTCTGAGATAGATGGCCACTTGTTTACCTTCAAGCCTTTAAGACCCCAGACACTATCTCTTTTGATAGCCGAGCACCATCAGCTTTCTTCGCCACATTTGCTTATGCAACCGTTTGTCCTCAGCGATCATATCATGGAGGTGTGCACTCAATGATATGATTTTTTGTTCTTTGATGCCTGATAACTTATCCCTTCAGAACCACGTGATCACACAGGCTGGTGTGTTCTTCCATGTGGGCTTTGTTGCTTCTGAGCTAGATGGCCGCTTGTTTATCTTCAAGCATTTAAGACTCCAGATGCTATCTCTTTTGATAGCCGGGCACCATCAGCTTTCTTCACCACATTAGTTTGTTCACCCGCTTTGTCTTCAGCGGTTATGTTGGGATATACAACTGTTTTTTTAAAAAATTTTTATTGGGGGCTCTTACAGCTCTTACAACAATCCATACACTAATTGTATCAAGCACATTTGTACATATGTTTCAATCTTCATTTTCTAAATATCTTTCTGTTTGAGCCCTTGGTATCAGCTCCTCTTTTTCCTCTTCTTCCCCCCTGTCCTACCCTCCTGAACCCTTGAAAAATTATAAATTATTATTTTCATATCTTACACCATCAACTGTCTCCCTTCACCCACGTTTTTGTTGTTTTTTCCTGTGGGGCAGGGGTCTATCCATTGATCATAGCAATCAGTTCTCTCTTTTCTCCCCTCACTTTGCCCCTACCCTCTTGGTATCACTACTCCCATTTCTGTACCTGAGGGGTTTGTCTGTCCTGGATCCTGTGTGTCCTGAACTCCTATCTGCACCTGTGTACATGCTCTGGTCTCGTCAGATTTGCAAGGTAGAGCTGGGGTCATGATATTGGGGGTGAAGAAGCCTCAAGAAACCAGAGGACTTGTTCCTTCTTTGTAACCCTTCTGTGAGGGGATGTCCAATTGTTTATAGATGGGTTTTGGGTCTCTACTCCAATCTCCCTCATTTTCAATAATATGATTATTTGTTTTGGGTCTTCTGATGCCTGCTACCCGATCCCATTGACACCTATTGATGACACATGCTGTTGCGCTTCTTCCATGTGGGCTTGTTGCTTTTCGGTTAGATTGCCACTTGTTTAACTTCAAGCCTTTAAGTCCCTGGACACTATATCTCTTAAGAGCAGGGCACCATCAGCTTTCTTCACCACATTTGCTTATGCACCCATTTTGTCTTCAGTGATTGTCTTGGGAGGGTGAGCATAACAGAATGCCAGGTTAATAGAACATATTGTTCTTGCATTGAGGGAGGGCTTGAGTAGAAGCCCTAAATCCATCGTCCTCAATATATTGCCATAAAAATATGTGCACATAGGCCAATATCTCTACTTTATGAATTAATATGTTTACGTATGTACTCAAGTCTAATTTACCTCTATCAATGATTTTGCTTCCTAGAGCTTTCCTCTGTTTCCTTTTACCTTCCCCCTTCTCCACTATCACACACACCCTTCATTTACTTCCCACTTAAAAACTAAAATGAAAAGAAACAGCAAGTCTCCCGAGATCCCCCATCTCTCCCCACTTACCGCCACATTCTTTGATTCTCAGCAGCCCTTGACATCATCAGTCTTTCTCTCTTTAACTTTTCCTTTGTTTGCCCCCTAGGAAATCACATTCTATAGATTTTCCCCAATTTGGGGGATATTTCTTTTCAGTTTTCTTTCCCGCTTCTCTGTTGCATTCTAATCGATAAGTTTTGGAGACCCCAGGGCCTGTCCTCTCCACGCCGACTTACTTGCTGCACCGTTCATCCTGTTCCTGCTCTTGGCTAAAGCTTAGCGTCTGCGTGCCGGTGAGCTGCTCAGCCCACCCTCAACATTTCTACACACTTTCCAACTTTTCTACGAGACTGCCTATTTGCGATTCCCACTTGGCACCTCAAACTTCACACAGCCAAAATAGAACATATGGTTTCCAAATCCATCCTGGGTCCAACCCTCAAAATCTGTCTTCCCTTGGGATTCCATATTCCATGAAAAGTCAGTTCCACTCAACATAACTTGCCTGATGGCAAAAGTTTACTTTTGTTCTGTCTACTCGCTACCATGTAATCCCAGTGACTTTAAAATTAGAAATCATATCACGTTTAAAAATGTCATATCACATTAAACAAAGCCCTAGATCAAATTTCATACCATCCAGGTGATTGTAGTTCATAGTCACCTTAAATGAGCGACTAGATTCTCTTAAGGGTACACCTTTTTTTTAATGGACCAGAGAGCTTCATCTCTCACAGAGCAGTGTGAACCACGTATCATTTGGTTAGCAGACACATTATATCATTCCTATTCAAAACAAGGCCTTCTCATTATTTTAAAAATAAAATACGCTTTTCTTGCCAGGTCCTGTACAATTCTATTCCTAGCTCTCTCTGCTGGCCATCTGACTTCATTGCCTACTCCCCCAACTCAATCATTTTTTTCCCCTCAGCCCACACGGGCTTACTAGCTGTTTCCTGAGCACACCAATATCAGCCCTATTGAAGACCTTTGTTCTTACTGCTCCCTCTGCCTAGACTTTCTCATCATCACAGGACATGGTTGTCCGTGTTTATTGTTGGCTCTCTGGTTTTCTTATTGCTGCCGTTAGATGGCAGCTCTTCTATATCATGGTCTCCACTGTATCCCATGTTTACAAGGTGCAGTCACTTGGTGAACACTTGTTAAATCAATGAAAAATGCAGTCACACAAGCAAAAAGTTCCTCCCAGGCTACAGTTACCCGGAACTGAGTAATGGACATCTTTAGAATTACTTCTTCAGTTCAACACCATCTCCACAATTCTGTTTTTCTATACTTAATCTGCTCTACAAGTTTGTATATTCTGTCTAGCCTATGTTGGTCCTAGAGTTTGGCCCCAGGATTAAATCATATTTGACACTTAGGTGCCCATGCAAGAGATAGTGTCCACTTATATTTTCCAGCTTTAAGGTTTAGTGGGAATATGCTAGCCCACTTTTAGTGCATGCTGCCATCTGATGGTAGTGGATATACCTGCATGAATATGAATAAACTAGCCTCATCCCTCCAGCCCCATCATATAGGCAATAGTGGAAAGAACTAGGAGGCAAAGGGCATTTATAGAGGTCTAAATAGAAGCATGTACCTATGTAAACATGTTTTTATATGATGATGGGGAAATAGATCTATGTGCATATATTTATAGGGTTAGTATTAAGGTAGTAGATGGACATTGGGCCTCCACTCAAGTACACCCTCAATTCAAGAACACTTTGTTCTATTAAACTGGTATTCCACGATGCTCACCTTCCCAACATAATCACTGAAGACAGAGAGGGTGAATAAACGAATGTGGTGAAGAAAGCTGATGGTGTCCAGCTATCAAAAGATATAGCATATGGTGTCTTAAAGGCTTGAAGATTAGCAGGCAGCCATCTAGATCAAAAGCAACAAAGCCCACATGGAAGAAGCACACCAGTCTGTGTAATCACGAGATGTCAATGGGATCAGATATCAGGCATCAAAGAAAAAAATCATATCTATATGAATGAGGGGGAGTGCAGAGTGGGGACCCACAGTCCATCTGTAGGCAACTAGACATCCCCTTACAGAGGGTCTAAAGAAAGAGATGAGCCAGTCAGGGTGCAGTATAGCAATGATGAAACATACAACTTTCCTGTAGTTCTTTAATGCTTCCTCCCCCTCACTATCATGATCCCAACTCTACCTTACCAATCTGGCTAGACCAGAGGATGTATATTGGTGCAGATAGGAACTGGAAACACAGGGACTCCAGGACAGATGAACCCCTCAGGACCAGTGCTGAGAGTGCCGATACCTGGAGGGTGGAGGGAAAAGGGAGTAGAAAGGGAGAACCGATCACAAGGATCTCCATGTAACCCCTCCCTGGGGGACAGGCAGCAGAAAAGTGGATGAGGGGACATGTCGGACAGTGTAAGACATGACAAAATAATAACAATTTATAAATTATCAGGAGTTCATGAAGGAGGGAGGGAGGGAGGGCAGGAAGGAAGGGGAAAAATGAGGAGCTGATACCAAGGGCTCAAGTAGAAAGAAAATATTTTGAGAGTGATGATGGCAGCAGATCTACAAATGTGCTTGATACAATGGATGTAGGTATGGGGTGTGATAAGAGTTGTATGATCTGCTTATAAAATGATTTTAAAATATCTGTACTGCTGCAAAAAGATTGTTTTCAGTTTATTCATTATTTCTCATTATTAAAAACTCATGGCTTCAACAAAAATTCGAAACAGAAATTAATGATTGAAAGTGTTAAGAACTGTAAATGATAATACATTTCCCCAAATACTAATAAAATCTTTAGAGGAAAATCATTAACACATTCATTTGGACTATTTATGTAAGTTCCTTCTCATTTTGCTAATTTTTTCCCTACAATACTGCATCATTGCAATTCTGTGATTGGTGGGGGAAATTGAAATATAAATGATGCTACCGTAACTCCATTAAACATATGTGGAATTAGTGCATACTCAAACCTGTAAGAGCCCATTAGAAGTAAGCCAACTAAGATATTGAGCGTTTGATCCAAATGATATACATTTTTTTCCTCTATCATACTTTTTAAAATTTGGTGATGACAAATTCTTAGTACACAATGAGGATTCAATAGATAACCCGATCAAGTGTTTATTGATCCTTTGAGTAGAAATAAATGAACCCTTGCTTAAGAAGAATATAAAATGAGCATCATCCTGAAACATACGTGTCATCTGGAAAAGAACTCATTCATTGTTAAACACTGCAATGCTCTTAAAGGATTTATTCTACCCACATTGTGGACACAACCCAAATGACTAGTTTTTCACCAAGAAAATTTTGTTTGTCATCTAGTAATATTGGGGTCTGATGAGGACTGCAGATAACTATCCAAATATTCACAGAAGGGAATAAATGTAAAACTCTACTTCTACCAAATGTATTCAACTCTAGGGCAAATTGCTTTCCCAAGAAAATTCTACAGAAAGCCTGCACTGTATAACTCATTAGCAGCAACGATTCCTTTTTCATGGTAACTGAGAATGCACCAATTGAATTGCAAGAGGTTTTATTTCATACATTTGTCAAATGTGCTCATCCACTAAACCTCTGGCCACATTAAGAGCTAAAATATTAATAAGAAAGAAAAAAACAGCTCACATTTCTCTATGCCTGAAGGGACTCCTCAGGGCATTCAGAGAAAGACTGACTTCCTAATTAGTAGTTAATTCTTCTCCCCCATCTTATTTAGTTTGCTCTTTAAAAGGCAAATATCACCACAGCCAAACTACACTGCCTGTAAGCAGTGAAACCATACCAATTGATCTTAAGGCTACACTGACAAACCAATTATTACTAAACGATTGAGTTTATCGAGGGGGAGACCAGGAAGTATTCAGCGACTCTAAGAATACTTCTTCATAAAACAACTCAGGTAACAACACCGAATGATTTTATTTATCATCATCTTTACAATCCCGACTTGATTACAACTAATACATAAACACTAAAAGTATATAAAATGTGGAGGTGAAAGAATGGATATATGGAACCAAAAGACCCTGCCTGATTTAAGTCCTGACTCAGTTATTTTCTAACATTGTGTCATTGGACATCAGCTGTCCATCTTGAAGGCGTGGTGTTGCCATTTAGTACGTGTGAAAGGCTGGGAAGGGCATCTTTAAATGGAGACCAGACACCAGTCGTTATGCTGCGAACCAATTAGGCTATCATGTCCATCAGTCACAGAAGTGGAGATGTGGAGGAGATAGTTTGACATATTGCTCGTGGTTAAAAAAGGAGATTTATTTTATTTTGAGAGAGAGGGAACTGAGATAAAGAGGAAAACCAGGAAGTGGTAGTAACTTGAAAAAAGGAAGTCTTTCAACAGAGCATGTTGAAAGTTAATGAGAAGTCAAGCAGAAAAAGGGTAGAGATCTTGCAATCTGGACATGCTGGACCACCAGTGGATGGGTAGAGAAAGCTACCTTGTTTCTGTGAGCCAACAAAAGAATGCAAGGGAAGAAAATGAAGACAGAGAAATATAATAAAATATTGCGGCAGTGTGACAGGGGCTCATGTGAATGTTTCTCTAAAGATAGGAAGAAGATACTGGACAAAAATAATTTAAATTAGCCAATGTTGACAAGGAATGTTTTAATTTATAGGAGGAGTCTTCAAAAGGTTCATGAAAATGAACATTATCAAAAAGTATGCATGGATTTCAAAATGTATTGCAACAAAAATTGCACATGAGGTTGGTCTCATGTGTCTAAATGAGTTTTAGATTGTGGCATTAAGAAGGATAAGACATCATTTAGGGAGGAACCTGTATCATGAGTTGTGTTAAAATTGAAGCAAAAAGAAATTACAAATTTAGATAAAGTTTTGGAGGAAATATTAGTAAAATTAGTGATGCTTTGTGAAAATTCTATGGGGAAAATAATCAGTTTAAACATGGATAACTCATTTTAAGAAGGGATAAGACAATGTTGAAGAGAAAATCTATAGAGGTAGACCATCCACATCAATTAGAAACAACAATCCTGTAAGTGCTTGAATTCAAGAAGACCAATGTTTAACAACAGAAACAATAGCCAATACCCTAGACACCTCAAGTGGTTCAACTTACAAAATTCTGACTAAAAGTTTTGTTGAATAAGCTTTCTCTTCAATGGGTGCCATGACAATTTTACTGAGATCAGGTTCAGACAAGGGCTGAGTTTTCAGTGGAAATTTACACAAATAGGATAAGATCCTTAAGCATTTCTTGTAAGAACCGTAATAGGAGATGAAACATGGCTTTGCCAGTACTCTTCTAAAGGAAAAGCATTATTAAAGCAATGGCTATCAAGAGGTGGAAGTGTTCTAGTCAAAGCAAAAAAAAAAAGGATCAGTCAGGAACAAGGGTCTTAGCACCATATTTTTGGAGGGTATTAAGGGAATTTTGCTTGTTCACTTTGGGTGGGGGGCAAAAAAATGAAACACAAAGCCCAAACTCACTGACATTGAGTCAATTCTGCCTCTTAGTGACCCTACAGGACAGAAGTTCCCCTGTGGGATTCTGAGGTGGTGTTTCTTTACAGGAGTAGAAAGCCTCTTCTTTCTTCCACAAAGCTGGTACTGATTTCAAACTGCTAACCTTGCAACAGTTAGTAGCTCAATGCCCAGTCATTATGGCACCAGCACTCCTAAAGAATGATTTGCTTATTATGAGACTGTATTCGGCAAATTACTCAAATTGTTAGCACAAAAACACCTGGGGAAAATACATCAGTCTTTCTCCACCTGGACGATGTTCTTTCCCATGCCTCTCATTAAACAAGGGCAATTTTGCCAGAGTATCTATTGGAAATTATAGACATCCACTCTACAGTCATGATTTGGCTCTTTTTGTCTTCTTTTTGCTTCCTACACTTAAAAAATATCTTTAAATGCATCCATTTTTCCTTTAGTTAGTAATGTAAAACATATGACCTTAACACAACTAGATTCCAGGACCCGCAGTTCTTTGGGGATGGATTATCTGAGTGTTGTCATCATTTCATTTTTAAAAGTGTTTTGATATTGATGAACCATATGAGAGAAAGAAAATTTAGAGTTTTAATTTTAATTCCATGTTTCCACAGACTCTTCGAAGCTCCCTAGTTTAACTGACTCTAGATGGGAAAGTATCTAAGGTTAGGGAACATGGTTCATCATGTTTGAGGGACATGTGTCCGTGAAAGGAGGGAAGTCTTTAAACGCACACCTTGAATGAACATGGGAGCGGGCAAAGGGAGCCCTTTAAAAGACACTCCCCAGAGCATCCAGTAGGTGGCAGGTGTCCTGTGACAGTGTGGAGCCACTTTGCGTCCTTGTGGTTCCTTCATTCTACTAATTCTCTTGCTTTGAGTTTTATACTGGAGTTTATAGGTGGTGTTTGCTATTAGGCAATATCAAACCGGTCCCACCAATAGTGACTAAGTACAACTGAACGGGACCTCGCCTGGTCCTAACTCATCCTCACAATCTCAGTATGGTTGGACCCATTATCAGTTTTCCTTCTTATTCATGTTTCAAGTACATTCTTGCTATACTTCTTCAAGACAAATCTGTCTGTTTTGCTGGCAATCCCTGGTGTTTTCAGTAGTCTTCATCAACAACACAATTTAAATATGTCAGTTATTTTTTGATCTTCCTTAGTCATAGGCCAACTTTCACATGCAGATGAGGTGCTGAAGAAACCATGGCTTGGACCAGGTGGAGCACGGTTCTCAAAGTCACATACTCACTCTGTAACACTTTCAGACAGGGGTGCTCAATACACTGATCGCAATCTACTAGCTGATCACAAATATAGTGTGGGTAGATTGCATGGTATTAAAAAAATAGATGTAAGCTAGCATCAGTCCTGTCACTTAACTAATATACAGTGCAGCCAATCAGATGCAATCTTAGATGTCAAACGCATGTGCAAACAACTGCGCTAAGTGCCCAAAACTGACAAGCTAAGTTATTGCCCATTTTTTAGACCTTGTTTTTTCTCTTAGATGTAAGAAAGGGTATTAAAATGAGTTGGGGAGCTGAACCAAGTAAGAAGACGAAAACGTATCACTTTCATATGGAATGGGAGATTTTGACACCGCGACCCGACCTTCAGTTGAAGTCCAGAGCACGTGAACAGTTCTGGAACTTACTCGCAGAAGGAAAGTACCCAAACATGAGAAAATGTGCCACCTCTTTGTCTGCATTATTCAGCTCCACTTAATTATGTTAGTCAGCCTTTTCCCACATAAAGACCATTAAGTCCAACCATGATTGATGGTCATTTGGAAGTGTGCTTGAGGTTGGCTGTCAGCAGCTACTGTCCGGACTATGCATCCCTGGCTCATTCCATTCAGTGCAAGTCATCCGAGTAAACTCATGTAATAACAAAAATGTACATAGTTAATTGTGTTGTGCTGTGCAATATAGACTCATGAGGTTATGCAGGGTACATATAAAGAATTCTCAATACATTTATGAATATATGCAATAAATAAATAAAATATATGTTTTGCATTTTTTTAGTTGGTAGATCATTTTGACTTGATTATTTTATAAGTAACTCCCATGCAGAGAAAATGTGCACACCCTGCTTTAAAAGATCTTGTGCACCAGATTTGCCCAATGCAATACACCGTTTGATTTCTTGGCTGCCGCTTTCATGAGCAGCAACATTAAATTCTCAGTGTCTGTAATCTTTTATCTCTTTATCATGATGTTGTCTCTTGATTCAGTTGGGAGGATTTTGGCTTTTTTAGTATTAAGTTGTAATCCACAATGAAGGCTGCAGTCCTTGATCTTCATTAGCAAGTTCTTCAATTCCTCCTGGCTTTCAGCAAGCCAGTTTCTACCATCTGCATATTGCAGGTTGCTAATAAGCCTTCTTCCAATCCTGATGCCACATTTTTCTTTACATTGTCCAGCTTCTTGAATTTTTTTTTGCTCAGGATGTATGGTGAAAGAATACAACACTGATGCACACCTTTCCTGGTAGAGACTACGCAGTATTCCCTTTTTCTGGACGAGTGACAACCTCTTGGTCCATGTACTGGTCCCACATGAGCACAATGAAGTGCTCTGGAATGTCCATTCTTTTCATTGCTCTCTGCAGCTTGTCATGACCCACACAGTCAAATAAATGTTGCATGGCATGAATGACGAGGGGAGGTTATTCTTCAGAAGAGCAATAGGGATAAAAGAGCTCAACCCAGAAGACCTGAGACATCTTCCTTGCCTTTTACACTGCAGGTAATTATATAAATCATTTTCTATTACTTTTGTGCCCCTTTTTCTATTTATAAAGCAAGGTGGGTGGACTTTTCAGACCTCAATACCTCTTTTCACACTACCAGATAGTAACATTCAATATAGTCATTCAATATTGTGTTTTTAATACTTGCAAAGCGTCACACATTTCTTGAGTTGCATCTGTCACTACTCACTGTAACACTGTTTTCCATCAGCTCCCAACTCAAGTCCAGGATGGCAGGCACAAGTGAACGATCCCATGGTGTTTACACAGTGAGCAAGCCCTGCAGCACACTCATTGATATCTACAGAGAGAGATATATCAACTCTAGTTCGGAGCACTAATTAAAACATTTGTAAATGATTAAAAAACCTCAAGACCATTTTTCCCACATGGCTTCCAACTTGGTGTTTCCAAAAGAGTACTTGGTAATAAGTCAACTGCTTATGACATTGACTCTCGAGTGTTGGTCTTGGGATCTCGAACACTCCTGTCTGTTAGAACCTACCAATAGGGTAGAAAGAACAAAAGTAACAGATAGAAAAGAATCCTTACTATCTCTTAATTATACAAGTAGACACCAGTGTGATATGTCTTTAAGACTATGATATCACATTCTCTTATTTACAATAAACAATACATGTGGCCTTTGGGCAAGGCACGCTTGGCATTTTCCTCTTCTTTGCACTTCTTTGACTATTACAAAATGTGTCATTTAAAAACAAGTCCCCTCTGTCCTTGCACCAACAGTCATTTCTAATCAGCATTAATTCAGTATTTAACCAATATAATCCTGAATACATACTTAAAATGGATAGATTATATCATGTCTCTTCTGACGAGTACTTCCTCCTAATACTGCGATGCATACCATTTTACCAGTTCTTAAGACAAATATATATTAATTTAATGTGTTTGTAAAGTCCTAAGAAAGAACACGTATCGGCATAAACTTTATAGGTAATACGATTTTAAATGAAAAAGTTGAAGATAGTACACATACAGAGGGAAAGAGAGACTACGGATATGAGGGGGCTTCAAAAAGTTCATGAAAATATTCGATTATCTTTGAAAAAGTGACATTTCCCCACAAGCTTTCTAAAGCTCTCTCATCTCTGTCTCTGTCTCCACTGTTGAGTTAAGCACACCCTCATTACACAAGAAGGTTAGTCAAAAAGTACTGCTACTGGGGTTTCAGTGCATACCTGCATGTACTTTTTGAAATAGAATGTGTTTAAACTTGTGTTTGCGATCAGTGGGAGGCAGCAGACAAATTCTCCCAGCGATACACTTGTCTTAGTCTCCTTGGGTGCCTAAAAACCTATCCAATCAAAGCAGTGGTTTTTGAGGAAATCTGCTGGGTCCATTAATTCAAGGCAGCGAGGTTAGCCGAAAGGTTAGGGTGACTGATTTTGGATCCAAAAGAAATACTCTTGATAGGTGTTCTTGAAAGACTGGGTGATCACAGGGGCTAGTTAAGAAAACTGAAAAGTGCCTTGGGGTGAGAAAGAGTTAGGGACATTGGCTGAGAAATTTTTCTCTCTTCAGGTCAATGCACGTGATCACAGTTTGAGGGTAGCAAGGTGGTGCTATGAGAATTTCACTGGAAAACCTTACCCCATCCATCTTAATGCCTTGATCTTTGCCCTGCAGACTTCTGTTTGTTCCCCAACTCAAAACAGCACGGGAAGGGAACGCACTTTAAGGTCCTTAGGATGCCCACACTGCTGTTCTGCTATGACGGAATGGAAGACTTCTTTAGGAAAGGATTAAACGCATTGCCATCAAGTCGATTTACATTCTCAGAAACCCGGTATATGGTTATGCTACATCAGAATCGACATGATGGCCTTGGGGTTGGTAACTCTATCTATCTATCTATCTATCTATCTATCTATCTATCTATCTATCTATCTATCTATCTATCTACCTATCTATGCTTATAATCTAGCTCTATATCTAGAGAGAGACCTTTGCTATTAATGATGTTGAACTCTAGAACTTCTCCATCTAATCCCCTTGCTGTTATCTTCCTGGACTCAGATTGTCCAGCCTTTTACAAGACTGCTTGGTGGGCTTGAACTCCCAACATTTAGATTAGTGAATCAAAACCATCAATTCAATTCCCAACATTTAGATTAGTGAACCAAAACTATCAAGTCAATTCCCAACATTTAGATTAGTGAACCAAAACCATCAAGTCAATTCCCAACATTTAGATTAGTGAACCAAAACCATCAAGTCAATTCCCAACATTTAGATTAGTGAAGCAAAACCATCAAGTCAATTCAGACTCATAGTGACCCCATATATGGTTTTTGAGGCTGTAAATCTTTACTCGAGTGGACACCCTCATCTTCCTCCTGCTTTCAGTTAGCAGCGCAGTACAGATGTCTATAAGTCTATACAAGTTAGGCATTTTAGGAACAGGACCAAAGTATCTCTGGTCCTTGTCAAAAATGTATATTAACACAATCCATGGAAAATTTTACCTTAGTTTTGTTTTAGAGGTGGGAAAAACAACCCTACGGATCATTTTTGCGTCTAATTCTCTTTTAATTTCTCAAAATGTTTGTCAGTCCCATAAGTCACGAACATTTTAGTATTTTCATAATTAATCCAAATACACTGATTCTCATTTCATGAAAATGTCATGGTAAAAATGAAAGATTCCATGATTTCTCAAAAGTTATTAAAACAAAGACGGTCCCCCGGGACTGACCTCATTTGTCAGACCTGGTCTTGGAATAACTTATCACTTTCAACTTTGAATGGCAGTGTGTCTGTTTAGCTATTTCTAGGAAATGGAAATGAGAACATTGTATTTTTCTTTTCCAAGGTTATCGCCACCTTTTGTAGCTATAATGAAAAACTCCCTGTGTGGTTCTGCGAGGTTTTGAAATATTAAT